>NW_007250578.1:133627-189728 GCF_000164805.1 Carlito syrichta
CTGGGTGACAGAGTGAGACTCCAACTCAAAAAAAAAAAAAAAAAAATCAATGGAATTAAATCAGTAATAAAAAGTCTTCCAACAAAGAAAACTCCAGAATATTGCTGAATTCTATTAAACATATAAAGAAGAATTACTACCAATGTTTCTCAAACTTTTCCAAGAAATTGCAGAGGAGGAAATTCTTCCTAACTTATTCTACAAGGTCAGCATTACCCTGATAACAAAATCAGACAAAGACACAACAACAACAACAAACTACATCCCAATATCCCTAATGAATATACATGCAAAAATTCTCAGAAAATACTAACAAACCAAATAATACAGCACATCAAAAAGATCAAATGAATTTATCCCAGGGATACAAAGAGTGTTCAACATACACAAATTAATCAGCACGATACATCACATCAACAGAATGAAGGACAAAAACCATAAAATCATCTCAGCAGATGAAAAGAAAAGAAGAGCATTTGATAAAATTCAGCATCTTTATGACAAAAACTCTCACCAAACTAGGCATTGAAGGAATGTACCTCAACACAATAAATGCCATATATGACACACCCACAACTGTCATACTGAATGACAAAAATCTGAACGCCTTTCCTTTAAGAATGGGAACTGAAAAATATGCTCACTTTCACCACTCATTCAACAAAGTACTGTCCTAACCAGAGCAATCAGGCAAGAGGGGGACAAAAAGGCAACCGAATAGGAAAAGAGGAAATCATATTGTCCCTCTCTGTAGATGACATGATCTTATTTTTAGAAGAACCTAAAGACTCCACCAAAAAAATCTTAGGTCTGATAAACAGATTCGGTAGAGTTGCAGGATAAAAAAAATCAACATACAAAAATTAGTAGTATTTCTATACACCAATTATGCATCAGATGGAAAAAAAAAAACCAAGAAGGCAAATCCATTTACAATAACTACAAAATAAAATACTTAGAAATAAATTTAACCAAAGAGGTGAGGGACATCTATGAGGAAAACTACAAAACACTAATGAAAGAAATTTAAGAGAACAGAAACAAATGAAAATACATATCATGCTATGGATCAAAGTGACCATACTACCAAAGCAATCTATAGATTCAGTACAATCCCTATCAAAATACGAATGTCATTTTTCACAGAAATAGAAAAAAATTCTAAAATATTTGTAGAATAAAAAGCAGTACAAATAACCAAAGCAACACTGAGCAACAAGAACAAAGTTGGAAGTATCATACTACCTAATTTCAAGATATATTTCAAGGCTATAGTAACCAAAACAGTTAAGTACTGCTATAAAAACAGACACATAGACCAAACAGAATAGAGAACCTAGGAATACATCTTCATATTTACAGCCAACTGATTTTTTGACAAAGCCTCCAGGAACATACATTGGGAAATGAACACTATCTTTAATAAATGGTGCTAGAAAAACTGGATAATCCTATGCAGAAGAATGAAACTAGGCTGCTCTCATCATATACGAAAACAAACTCAAAATGAATTAATGACCTAAACAGGAGATCTGAAACTATAAAACTTCTAGAAGAAAACATAGGGGAAACAATACAATTCATTGGTCCAGATAAAGATTTTATGATAAAACCTCAACAGCACAGGCAACAGAAACAAAAATAGACAAATGGGACTATATTAAACTAAAAATATTCCGCATAGCAAGGAAACAATTCAACAGTGTGAAGAGACAACTGTTAAATGGGAGAAAATATTTGCAAACTATCTATCCAGCAGGGAAAAATATCAAGAATATACAAGGAACTCAAACATCTTAATAACAAAAAAGTTAAGAAGTCTATAAAAAGTGGTCAAACGACAGAAGTAGACATACAAATGGCCAAGAGTAAATTTTTTAAAAAGTTCAATATCACTAATCAGGCAATTGCAAATTAAAACTACAGTGAGATATAATCTATTTTTAGAAAGATAAAAAAGCACAGATGCTGGTGAAAATTCAGAGAAGAGAGACCTCATACACTGTTTGTGGCAATGTAAATTAGTGCAATGTACTATGGAAAAATAGAATGGATATTCCTCAAATCACTAAAAATAGAATTACCACAAAATTCAGCAACCTCACTACTGGGTATTTATCCAAAGAGGAAAATTATTTTATCAAAGAAATACCTGTACTCACCTGCAGTGCTATTCAACAATGACAAAGATATGGAATCAACCTGAGAGTTCATCACCCGACAAATGGCTAAAGAAAATTTGTATATATACATAATGGAACACTAGTTGGCTATTTTAAAAAGTGAAATTCTGTCATTTAGAACAACATGGATGGAACTAGAGGTCATTATGTTAAGTAAAACAAGCCAAGCAAATATTGCGTGCTCTCATCTATATATGGGAGCTAAAAAAGTGGATCTCATGGAAGTAGAGAGTAGAATGATAGTTATCAGAGGCTGGAAAGTGTTATGGAGAGGGTGGAGGAGTAGAGTTTGGTTAATGGGTACAAAAATACAGAAGAAATAGGTTCTAATATTCAAAAACACAGTAGAATGACTATAGTTAACATCAATGCATTGTGTATTTCAAAATAGCTAGAAGAGAGAACTTGAAATGTTTCCCACTCATAGAAATGATAAATACTCGAGATGATCGATACTCTAAATACCTAAATAATTGATCATTACACATTCCATACATGCAATAAAATACCACATATACTGCATTAAAATACATAAATATATAGAGATTTTTAAGAGGGAGGAGGGGGAGACTACACGGCTTCCAAAACTCATTGTTTCAGGTGCTAGTGAATGAAACCACAGCCAAGCCTAGACCTGAACTTTTCCCTCCATCTTCCTGGCATCAAGTAACCGAGTGAAAGGCTCAGATCATTTTCTTAGACCTGGGGCTACCATTAATATTACTGTCAACATATTGTTTTGATCTATGGCTCATTAGCTTTGGTTAGAACTGCTGAGCAAATAAGCTAAAGTAAAAGTTCATTCTATCTCATGGCCTATCTAGACCCTTAACCCCAGACAACCTTCCTACATGGATGGTGATCACAGTCAAGCTGATGGATAGGCATGCAAATTTTGTTGCTACAAAAAAGAGAAAATTAAAGTGCAAGCTCTTTCAAATGTGAGATAGTGGATCATTGCTCTTGGTGCATCTAGCATATACACGTCATGTTCTAGAAGCATCTTAACCTGACATGAAGAAAAAATATAATTTTTTTTGTCTGCCTTTAAAAATCAGTAATTCTCAAAAGGGGAGAAAGTTTATAACCCCTAGGAAGATTAGTGATTCTCAAAAAGACTGTAAGCCCCTGGGAGGGTCACATCAGAATTTCCTGAGGAAGATGCTGAACTCTACAGTCCCTTCTCAGTTTCCCACTAGAGGAAGATTCTAACACTTAACGACATCTTCTGTGAAAGATTTCATGATTGCTGTTGTTAATCACCATTACTGATGGAAGAAATGTGTTTACCTCCAGTGTATTGAGATGCAAAGGAAGAGATCCACTGTTATAAGCTGAAATTGTTAACACAGTTCACATAAAACAAAAGAGTGGCAAGATATTATACAATTAACTGACATGCATAGAGGAATTTTTGCTACATGAAAAGTGTAACAGCAGTTTTTTCACAAGCCAAGTTTCAATAACAACTATTGAATGGTATTTAGAGTGCACGATTTGTAGAAACAACCTTTGTCAGAAGCACTGGAAAGTGTTAACATGCATATTAGCTAAAGAAAAAAAAATCGCATGTTGTTATATTTCAGTAAGCCACATTGGGAAATCAACATTATTGACACTATCTTTTGTTTTTTGGTTTGATACTAGTTCTCCAGCATTTTTCTTTTTTTCTTTTTTTAACTACACAATCCTTACTAATGCAAACCTCACATTCCAATCAAATAAGCAACAGAATTTCTGGACACTGTGTACTCTTTAGATAACGCATCTCAACAACAAATCGGTTTCTTTTTCTAATTTTGCAGATCATTTAGCAGTCAAAAATGGTTTATGCAATACCTTTTTATCTGTGAGCTTATCATATTTCCTTTGGAATTTTTTTTGTGGTTTTAACATCTTCTGAAGACAGAATAGTGACATTATATATGTGTACACACACACTCTCTCTCTCTCTCTCTCTCTCTCTCTCTCTCTCTCTCTCTCTCTCTCATATTTCTCTCTGAATGCTTTCTAAATCCAACGATCACTTCTCTTTCCTCGTGATAATCATTTCTTTTATGGACTGAAAGCACTTTGTGTTACTTCCTCTGTAATCCTAGCTGATTATACAGTATCTTCATTGTTGCTCAGCGCATAAGTCTTCGAGGTTTCAGCTGCAGTGTCCAAATCATGATGAGCTCCAGTCATGGCAACTGACGAAACCTCAGGCTTTTTGGCTGGTCTTTTGAACAACCTTATTTACTGCCTTTATTATAATGCTGTCGGACAGTTGTGCATCTAGATGATCTGATAGAGTTTACACTCCAGAGACACTCACTGGGATGCCAAAGATTTATTTTCTTCTCGTTCATTAAGAAGGAAAAAAGAAAGAAAATATAAAATGAACTAATTGAAGAATCTGGATGGCAGTTATGTTTTTGTAAGTATTTTCTGCTCTATCCCCTCCTGATTTAAACTAAGATAATGTAAAACAGAACGCACACTCACATTTCACAGTTTTTTTGTTTTTTTAACGACTTCTCTTTACACATCAAGGGGAAGAAAGTACCAATGCTTTTTAAAACCCCAGAAGAACTTTTAGTCCTAGAATATTAAAGGGAACTTGCAGATAAATTAATCTTGCAAGTGAACTATTATAGTGAGATAAATAACAAAATGATTTATTATAACATGGATTAATTCCTGACCTTTAAGGTGGAAAGTGTAAGGATGAAATTCTTCTGAAATTTCATGAATTGTAGATGTTTTAATTATTGTTGTATTATGCTTTAAAAGTATCTTTCCACTGGATATTCCTGTATCAAATTAAAAATCATATTTAAATTGTAGTTGCCGTTACATTTCTTTTAATTTATATATAATGCATTTCAGAAGAAATATTTCATATATTCCTACTGTTTTTGCATTTGCTGTTGTTGAAAAGTTTTTATAATATCACAGAATGCATTTAGTATGGATTATTTTATTTCTGCTACCAATGGTGAACTTGATTTCTCTCAATAGTTGTCTTCGCTGAACATTGTTACCTGTCGCTTGTTGGTGATCTTTATCTGAATGTTACTACTCGGAAATATGCCCAAAACTTTGTCATCTTTTAAAGTATAGAGTTCTTTTTCAGAGGATTATTCATTACATGTAAATTTGTGATATAATCATATTTTTGGCTTGTGAGTATAATGAAGATTTTAGATTGACACATAGACATTTTCTCAGTATGACATCAGGGTTGATTGTACATTATTATTTTATAATATTAAAACTTGCAGATATAAATTAGAAGATAACTTTATAGCATTTTTTTATTCCTTTCTGGAAAATAACCTGTGAACCCTTGAAAAGTATCTTTTGTTAATACTGGTTTCAGACATTATTGGATTAGAGTGTGTTTGTAGGACCCAGCATATTGCAATTTTTGTTTTTCAGACCTTTTAAGTGTTAGTATCCTTGAGTATCTTCTGACTGGGCTTACATATTGAAAATTATTCATGTAAGCATTCAGGTTGTTCTGACAGTCACCCAACCATCCTTTACCAATTGTACTTTTGCAAAGAGGAACGATGGCTGATGGAAAGGAAGACTCTTAATTTGAGAGAATACTGACTAATTCAGAAATGGTTTTGCCACTGAGTTTATGTGAGCAGCTTGAGTTGTTAGATATATTTTCTTTTATAGTGACCAAGTGGGGTCAATTAGTTATTATTATTTTTTATTCTTAAAACTAAGATAACAACATTTACCAGTTAAAGTTCTTTCAAGGATTAAGAGAAGGGAATGGTGTTGTGCTATTTATAGAGTGCCTACTATGAATAGGGCACTGTATTTGGTGTTTTGAAAGACTCTGTTTGCAGGTCACACTTTAGGTACTGTTGGTTATGTTAATAGCTAACTTCAGAGGACTTCCAACAAAAGGGTGGATACTGTAATTTTGTTATAATTCCACTGCTAAGTGTGGATACATAGTCTAGTCTGATTCATGAGCTTTACTCTATGTATCAGGAGAGTAGCATTCTAAAGAGAAAAATGACTGGGAAATTGTATTCATTTATCTTCAGATGAAGTAATGCTTGTACCTTCCAATTCTAAATTTTACTGTTGCTATAACTACAATCAGATACAATTCAGATTTTGTTAGCCTCTGAAATTTTTGGAGTTGGCAGAAGACAGGGAAAAAAAACTTAGTTTGAACTCAGTAAAATCCAGAAGCTGCAAAATAAAATAGATCCTACCAAATCATATCCAGTGCATTTAGTTGACCACCTTTTGGAATGAAATGAACTATGAAGCCCAAATAGAGCACATGTATCTACTAGCAGACAGGAAAATCCTAATAAAAATGTTGACAGTTTATTTTAAATAATTTTAAACAAAAGAATTCCTTACTCTGGGAACCGCAAAGCTTTTAGAATTTCCCTTGGATATTTGAGGCCAACACACATACCCTGTAAGGAGAAAGCAACTTCCAACAAAAGGCAGATGGGGTTTGTAAATATGGGAAAGTTCGGGGCTACTTGTGTAATGTCAAGTCCTCACACTCCAATGTTCCTTGTAGACATTACTGTGTCTATGGCACATTCATTGTTATGAATACCTGAAGATTCTATGCCTATCTCTTCATTTTCAAAAAGTATTGATAAGTGAAGTTACTTCTTATCCTCTTTATTTTTTAATTTTTCCTCCATTCTGATTCTTATCAAAATAGCCAAAACTCATTTTCAGGCAAATTATCAAATTTATTGTAGCACATACTTCCTTAAATTTTTAGCCAAGGCTGACATTTGTGTTTAGAGTAAGAATATGTATCCTAGATTTCCTGTTTTGTTTGGCTTAATTTCATATGTTTATTTATTCACTTACAGTATGTAATTTCTAACTTCCTAAGTGAGTTCTAAAACACTAGACTAAAAATATATTCTGGACCCTGTGTCTAAAAAATGTTAAAGGTGTGTGATTATTTGAAAAAGGACTATATCAGCTCTTCATAGTACTTTCTTCTTTGTGTTACAAGATTCAGGATACAAGAACAATTCCATCATTGTGTTCTGCCTTGCTGAGCTGGGTGTCCACGTGGCAGGTCCACAGCTCTTGGTTGGCAGGTATATAAGAGGGATTTGAAATGGAATTCAGGCTGAAAGATTCTTTTGACGCCATACATAGAGTAATGATCTACCATGAGATTGTTCCACTCAAATGCAATGATTTTGTCAAATGATTCCTCTCCGTTAAGACAAGACTAATGCACAAATTCTAACACCTGGCCAAAACAGTCACCATCATGTTTTTTCCAAGTACAAATCTAAGAAATTAATCAGCAGAAACTCTTTAGCCAATGATACTAGAGCGTCATTTTACAGCATTTTCACTGATCTTCTGGAAGACCTCGAGTGATGAGAAATGAGTTAGTCATACTCTCTAGTCCATAATGCTCAATGATTATCAACTTGGTCAAGGCCTCTCTCTTCTTTTCCTTCATCTATTTTTTTTTCTAATTCATTCTTGACCTCACTTCCATTTCTCCTTCTCCCACAGTCATTCTAATGAGTTTTATTTGTCATTGACTATGTAAATATCTTTTAAAAATACATAAAAATTATGTGCATGCTTGTTTTAGTTTACATGAATGGTATTGTTCATTATATTTCATTCTCTGTCATGCTTTTCACTCACTCAACACGCCATTTTTAAGATCATATGTACTAATTCATTGCTTCTAATTATTGTATGTTATTCCATAGTATGTGTTCAACACATTTATTTATCTGTTCCTTAATAATAGAATTTGTTTGTCACCAGGTGCTAGTCCCTAGAAAATAGGTAGGAGATCCTAGCTCTGGGTCAAGGGAACTCACAGAAATTTCTCCCAATATTGCAAACTGACCTTACCAGTTCTAGATTCCCACTATCGCACAAGGGATCCAAGTCCCATTGCCCCATTAACACCTAATATTATTGAAAATCACCAACCTGGTGATTATAAAAAGATACCTCATTTTAATTTGTGTTTTGATTGTTATTAGTGAGGCTGATTGTTGTATAACATATTACTGGCCATTTGAAGTATTCTTTCATTATTTTTTTCCACAGCTTTTCCCAATATTAATTTTTTTCATTTTATAGCATACTTGCCATTTTTAAATATAAAATGATTATAATAAATTAGGATGGTGACCCATCTAACATCTCTTGGCTCAAAATGG
Organism: Carlito syrichta; assembly: GCF_000164805.1. Lineage (NCBI taxonomy): Eukaryota > Metazoa > Chordata > Mammalia > Primates > Tarsiidae > Carlito > Carlito syrichta. Next base: position 142,005 of record NW_007250578.1, read on the forward strand.
CAGGAAAATTGAAAATTAGTTTACTTGGGAAAATTTTCAGAGAGTGAAGACTGTTAAATATGGGTTTGAATCAGTTTTATAACTTAATTGCTGGGCTCTTCTGTGTGTGTCTCTGGCTGTGTGTGTGTGCACGCTCGTGTGTGTGTGTGTGTGTGTGTGTGTGTGTGTGTGTCTGTGAGTAAAATAGGAAAATAATTGTGGCTTATTATGAGAGGCTTATTGTTATTACTAACTTATTAACATTACTTATATAATGTTTGTTGTATAGTATATGAACAATTATAAGTGCCATTAAAATCACTTTCTTCCTATTCTGATGGATGTGAGGGACTCAATAAATCAAAGCTCATGATGTTGATGGCATTGTCTTATCATTCTTCAGATAGATTTAGGAAAGGCCTTACCTGAAGATAAATGTAGACCGTCCGTCTCCTTAAGATATTTTTTGGTTCTATGTATTCATAGAATTCACTCATACAAACTTGCCTATGCCTTAGTGGTAATAGTTTGTCAGATTTCTTATAGCCTCTCGGAGACCTGATAAACGTCTGATGTTTGTCATGTTCTTAAAATCAAAAAAGATAATTTCTTTGGACATGTTCTATGCTGAGTTTAAAATCACCAAATTAAACCTTTAAAAAAATCCAGAAATTTTAACCAAGGCTATCTTCCTTTCTTTTCTTCCTCTCTCCACCTCTAGTTCTTTCTCTCTCATATCATCCCTTTACCTCTTTCTTTCTTTTGTTATTCTTTTCTTCTTTCTGTGGGGAGACTAATTATTTTGATAGCTTCTTTGTTTATTTCTTGCTGTATAATTAATTACTTCAAACTTACTCTTTTATTACCTTCCAGTTTCTGTGAGTCACAAGACTGGATATAGCTTAGTAGGGTCCTTTCCTTAGGGCCTCACAAAGCAAGGTGTCAACTGGGCTGTGTTTTTCTCTGGATGCTTAACTAGGGAGGACTCTGCTTCTAAGTTCATTTAGGTTATTAGCAGAATCCAAATTCTTGCAGATGTGAGACTGAGAGCCCTAGTTCTAGCTGGGTGTTGGTTGGAGGTTGCCCTCAGCTCTCCGAAGCCTCCCTCGGTGCCCAGAGGCACCTGTAACTCCTGTTACATGGGCTTCCTCAAAATGGGCTGCCCAGAGGCCACCTGTAGCTCCTGTTACATGGGCTTCCCCAAAATGACTGCTAAGTTAGCAAGGAGAGTCTATAGAGCAGCCCACTAGCAAGACAGAATCTTATATACATATAATCACACTAGTGACACCTCATGACCTTTGTCATATTTTATTAGTGAGAAACAAGTCATAGGTCAAATTATACAAAGGCATGCACACCAGGAGGCAGGAATCACAGAGGGCCACCTTAGAGTGCTCCTGCCACGTGACTCAAACACCACCGCCTGTGAATACGAATATAAAGGCAAAGACAGGAAACCTGCTGATTAATGTTATGCTCCAACATACTTAGAAATCTTAAAGCTTTGTAAATTGGATAACTATTTAATTCTTTGTTTATTTCCAATTCTGATACTTATTCCTTAACATTTTTTCATCTCAATTTCTATATGAGTCCTTTTCTCTGTCTCTGCTTCCTTCTTTCTGCAAATGTTTATTTAGCCCCCAAACACTATTTTAAGTGCTGAGGATCCAATAGTGGAAAAAAATACCCAGACAGTGTTCATCTTCAAAAAGTTTACAAGTTACTGGGGAACCAAAATTATATAGACGATTTCAAAATGAAGTCACAAATATGATCAGCAAAAATGTCCTTGGTGATGGTTGGGCTACCCAACCTGGGAGGAATACCCAACCCATTCTGGAGGGGAAGAAAAAACTTCTCGGAGGAAGTGACTAAGACATTCTAGTTAAAAACCTAGAACAACAGTAGTAGAATGTGGAAATCTATACTGAGGACTAAATATTTATGAACTGAAGAGCAAGCAGAATTGCTTTTATTGTCACATGCCTGCTTGACGTTATAGCTTAAACCTCAATCAATAAGTATATAATAAAGTTTACTGGTGTACTAGTTTTAAAAAAAAGAGGTCCATAAACAACCTCATTGAAGTTTACACTGTAATATCAATTGATAAAAATTATTATTAGTTATCTAAACTTGGGCAAAACTCTTTACTTCTTTTTTCAATTTCCTTATCTACAAAATGTGTTGGAAGTAGTCATTTCTAAGATATTTAACTGGTTCAAAAGTCTATGAATCTGTGAGTTTATAGGATTGAGGATTCCATGTTAACAGGAATGGGCTACTGGAAGACACAGGCTGAGATTCAGACCCAGGTCTCTCAGCTAGTCCGGCAAGACCGCCACTAGCAGGGCCTTTGTGTGAATTATCAAAAGGCATCTCCTCCTGGTGGATACATCACAGAAAGGCATCCCTTCTCAAAGGCACAGAGTTTTTCAAGAACTCTGAGGGATAGAATTACAGGTCCCCAGAGGCTCTTGTGAGGAGCAGAAAAAAAGGAAAAAGTACATAAGAAATGAAACATGTTTTGGCAGAGGGATAGGCAATAATGTGTCCACTTTCACTACTGATCTTAAATTCCTGAACACTCCAGTTTAGAAAATTACTCTTGGATTTTTTAAACAACATTTATGGTGGCTCCTAACATTTTGAATTATGTGCTTGCATTTTAAAAAATCTGGCTGGGTATGGTGGTTCATGCTTCTAATTCCAGCACTTTGAGAAGCTGAGGCTAGAGGATTGCTTGAGCCCAAGAATTGGAGACCAGCCTGAGAAACATATTGAAAACTTGAATTTAATTTTTTTAAAAATTGATATAAATACAAATAAAAAATCTCTTTCAGTTTTCTTCTTAGTCTTTTTTCAGGCTTTGATATAATTACATGTAAGTTTCATGGAATGGTATAATGATAAGATTTACAAAGGGAAAACCAATGTCTATTGAATGTGGTAGATTTACCATTAATTCTCTCTAGGTGAGAGTTCCTCTTGCAGCCCATTCTCTGCCCCAGAGCAGATAGTCAGCATTTCTTCTCCTTTCTGGGACCCTAGACACCCCTCTTCCCTCCTTCCAGAGACTTGCTACCCATGCCACACCCTGTGATTCATCTCCCCAGGGCAGGCTGCCCCACTGGCTACTTGATGACTGTTCAGAAGTCATTATGCCCATTTAAATCCCTACTGATCTCAAAGGTAGTGAGTCACCCAGCAGGTGTCTTTCTTTCAGATAATGTTTATTTAGGTTTTTTAATGCCCTTAAAGAGAAATACCTTCACTGTTGCCTCACCAGCTGAGAGATGGATGGTCTGTATTTTTTGTTCATTTTTGGTACTGAATTGGGTAGTCATGGACTGGAAAGATCCTGGAGAGAACCAACCTGAGTCTGATAGTCCTTCTAGAACATACACCACTTCCACCATACAACAGAGCCCAAGTAGGGGCCTTAAAATGAAAATATTAGATAGGGAATAGTATATATGTTGGAGATATTATGTATAAAATATATTGGCAATATACATAGTCATTATATAGACAATTCCAAAATGATGTCACAAATATTATCAGCAAGAAACCAAAGGTCAGCTAGCAAAGTTTTGCTTTTGGTTTGAGTGTCTGTTTGCCACATTAGCTATTTTGCTTACCAGAAAAACAGGCATCCCATACATGTGTACTTTTGGCTAATAAATAGTTTAAAAATAGGAGTTTCTAGGATAAATTATAATATTTCCATCTAATAGCTGTAAAGGTGATACTCAGTAAAGAATAATTTTTAAAAATCCTTGGATAAAGAAAACTCACATCCCTATATCCATCAAGACTGGCTTGTACCTCAATATTAGAAAGTATTTCTTATAAGATTGCATTAAATCAGATATAGGGAGAGAATGAGTCTAGTTTAGTGATAATTGCAATAAGAGCGTAAAACAGTTGCGTAATTAATTGGATGCTAAATTTTATATGTCTAGATGTTTTATGATGTAACAGAAGTAAAGGAGATTTGTATATGGCTACAACTGTGCTGTCTGTTGAGCATTTTAAATGTGGCTAGTCCAATTGAGGGCTGTAAGTATTATATACAAGACTTTGAAGACAGTCCTGAATGAGAACGTAAAATAACTCATTAATCAGTTTTATGTTAACTACATGCTGAAAAGATATTTTGGATATGTTGCAGTAAATAAAACCTATCATTAGCTTTTTTTCACCTATTTCTTTTTATTTTTGTAATTTAGCTACTAGCACCTTTTAAATTTTATATGTACCTTATATTTGAGGCTTATGTGATACTGTTTTTGAACAGTGATGGTCTATGAAAAAAGAAGCAAGAGCAAAGATAAGAATACAAGGTCTTCATCATTGCTCATGAAAAAAAATCGTCTTGCTGTGAAGTGTCTTGAATTTCTCAGTCAGTTCAGCAGGGCACCTTATTTCTGGGTCACAATAGTTCAACAGGATTTCTAAAAATTTAGCTAAAACTCTAAAAACCATCCCATTCCCTTTTAGAGAACTCTACCCTCAGGTGGGGAGAAAGGAATGAAGACAGATGAAATTTTCATGACTAATTTGGTTTAATTTGGTAATTAACTGCCCATAGAAGGAGCATACAAGGAAAGAAACAAATGCATCGTGGTTATTGGAAAAAAAATATGCCCTCCCCTGGTTATAAACCTATGGATCTTTAATCATTTATGACACTTTTGGCTACAAGTAATAGAGAAACTGGTTTAGGCAATGAGGAGGCACATCATCTCAACACTAAGTCTAGAGATGACACAGTGTTTGGCGCCATTTCTCTGCAAGTTTCTTAGGCTCTGCTTTTCTAGGAATATTGACTTTATTTTTAAATTATGCTTAAAAACAATGAATTAGTGGCATAATTTCTTCTTATTATTCTGTTTAATTTTTAACACACATATCATCATTAAAACTTCCCAAAATATAATCACACAAATCATTTCACAGGCTGTTTTTGGACATAGCACAGTTCTTACTATTATGAAGCATTCTCTCTCTCTCTCTCTCTCTCTCAAATAGACATATGCACACAAATCATATCCACAAATTTGTCAAAATAGTAGGGCTCTTTATCAGACTTAAAAGCTACCCATGATCTGATTCGCCTCTAAAAGTTTCTATCTTTGAGACCCGGTGACCAGATTGGGTGGGAAAGCCAGCCTGGTCAGTACGAGTAATTCCTGACAAGAAACCTGCATCAACAGGTTTTTCTGTTCTTCAGTGATTTGGATTCCACAATGACTAATGTTTGTGGAACTATGTGATGTTTCTTGCCAAATGTTTATCAAAAGAGGAGAGTGAGGCTTTAATTATCTGTGAAATTACCCAGGAGAAACACTTAGGGGGCTCTCTAGGGTATGACTCTAGGAAGCAGGCCTCTACATTTTACTACAATGACACCACTTCTCAAAACACATCACATGGCCCTTGAGTGGTCAGGTGTCCAGGGAGAAACACATCAACTCCCCCTATGACTGGTGACAAATTTTCTGACCCTCTCAAATGGCACTTGAGATCCATTTGATCAAATTGAGCCAGGTTTAAGTTCTCGACATAGCAGTTTTGGATGTATCTCACATGCAGTGATCAGCTTCTTTGTGGAAGTTATCACTTTCTTTGTGAATGAGGTTTTTTTGTTTGTTTTTTTTAATGTCCATTTGAAACCTGAGGAAACTAAAGCTCAAAGAGCGACTTGCTCCTTAGAATCCCAGCTTTTTACGATAGTCATTGGGGAACCACAGTGGTCCCTACCCCTGACAGCTTCTTCACGAGGACCAAGTGACCCAGAAATCTTCTGGCCATTGAACAGTGAAATCTCCATATCTTTATCAGAGCACTCACTTGGGGGGAGAGAACAGAGGTTTCTAAAAATATTAGCAGACAACAAAAAGGAAGCTCTATCTCCATTTCAATTTTCTACTTTCTCAGTGCCAGGCAGTGACTGTCATGGTTAGGTTTCCATGCTTTTCTGCTTTGTGCTCAACAAGAAGACATGGAGTGCAGCATCATCTAGAAATCAGTCAGTAAATATTGTTGAAAGAATAAATGAATGAGTGAGCCCAGGTTTTCTCAACCTGGAGACTGCTATTGAAGTTCTATCTTTAATGATTGGTTTAATTTCAGGCCAACTTCAGAAAGAATAATCAGTTGGTGTGATGAAAAGTGTTCACATATGAGCTTTCATTCTAAAGTCCTTAAGTTTTATTACCATCCCTCCATACCAGATAACTTTATCCCAGGTCTAGGAGAACTCAAAATATTTTTAGCACTCCTTGATTTTCCCACATTTTTGACCAAGATATAAGAAAAAACAAAAAGTAGTGAGGATGACTAGCCCACTCTTAATTCTTCAGCTTGGAAAGAAAGGCATTTCCAGTGAGTTAGAGCAGTTCTTGGGTTCCTTGCAGGTGAGTGAATAGGAGAGGCATTTTTCTTGGCAATCAAAGTGGAAGTGGCCCTTGAAGCTGCTGTAACTTGCTTGGGTGGCATACTCAAAGGCTTTAATCACTTGATTGAATTTGATTGTTAGGGCACTGATCTCCAACCTTTTTAGTATCAGGAACTGGTTCTCTGGAAAACACGAGTTGGGGTGGCAGACGGGAGGAGAATGTTCAGTCAAACCTCACTGTCAATGTTAATCTGTATTTTCAGCAGCAACCTCCCCACAACCCAGAGCAACATGGCTTCAGCTCTGTCTCAGATCATCAGGCATTAGATTCTCATAGGAGCCCGCAACCTAGATCCCTCTCATGTGCAATTCACGATACATGACGGGGTTCGTGTTCCTGGGAGAATCTATTGCCTCTGCTGATCTGACAGGAGTTGAGCTCAGGTGGTAATGAGAACGATGGGGAATGGCTGTAAATACAGATGAAATTTCACTGGCTCACCTGCTGGTCATATGAGATCATCTGACTCCGTTTCCTGGCACTGTAGGCCCCTTGCCTTGACAGACCTCACCTAGTGATACAGACAGTTGTTCTCATTAATGATGAATACTTTTGGTGGCAAATTTATTATTTGTTTGTGTGTTTATTTATTGATTTATTTGAGTCAGAGTCTCACTCTGTTGCCCAGGCTGTATTTCACTGGCACCATTCCAGCTCACCACAACCTCAACCTCTTGGGCTCAGGTAATCCTTCCACCTCAGCCTCCTGAGTAGCTAGAACTACAGGCGAGAACCACCACACCCAGCCCTCGTGGCAAATTTATAACACACATGTGATATTTTCAGCAGTAAATTGATAGCACACATAAATACATATATGTAGATAGATAAAGACTAAGATTCTATTTTGTTAATTGTAAAAATGCACACATTAATAAGTTTTCTGCAATACTTCCACAATACTTATGGCAAGAGAGGATTGATTTTCCCCAAACTACTCTCTACCACACATCCAGTCATTCTATTTCTATCTCCCTTCCCTGATCTAAGAAAAAAGAAAAAAAAAACCACAAAACTTATCCTAGAATATTTGTCAATTATTAAAATTCCACCATCAATGGCATATATTCTTTTGATATAATGTGCTATCTCTTGATGAACTATAAATTATTCTGGAGAAAAGTTGAAGTTTTGACCTGATATTTAGTCATTCATATTGATGGAGAAGAACACAAAGATCATGGAGGTGCTAAATAAATCCTCACAGTGGGACCAAGTGGTAGCTCATATAGTCCTAGCAATTTGGGAAGCCAAGGTGGGAGGATTGCTTGAGCTCAGGAATTCAAGATCAGCCAGGGCAACGTAGGGAGATCTCGTCTCTACAAAAGAAAATTAAATTAGCTGGGTGTGGTGGTGGCCTGTGTCTGTAGTCCCAGCTGCTTGGGAGGTTGAGGTGGAAGGATCTCCTGAACCCAGGAAAACAAATAAACAAGTCCTCACAGTGGTATTGGTGGTGGGTAGGGTGTAAATGGCAATTTGGAGTATCAAGGAAAACACTGTGGGCAGGGTTGGCACTAAGATTTTACTTCTTGTTTGTGGCAACAAAGAAATGTGCAAGTGTTAAATAATCATGAAAATTGGAATAACTCTTGGTACTATCACATTTTGTTTAAATTTTTATTTATTTGAGTTATGCTACTTAAAGTTTAACTGTTAAAACACTCATTATCAGAATGTATTTCACAACAGGGCTTTGGGGTCTGACACACTAGGCTTCTTATACTAGCTTTGCCACTTGTTGGCTTATAAACTTCAACACTCTGAGCCTTATTTTTGGTTAGAATTTGTTTTAAAATACAGTAGTCTCCCCTTATTTGTGGTTTCACTTTCTGAAGTTTCGGTGAGCCCGAACATATTAAATGAAAAAATTCCAGAAATAAATAATTAATATGTTTAAATTGTGCATCCTTCTGAGTAATGTGATGAAATCTCCTGCTGCCCTATTCCATCCTACCTGGGATGTGAATTTTTCCTTTGTCTGGTTATTAGTCTGCCCATTAGTCTGTTTGTAGCTGTCTTGGTTATTAGATAGACTGTCGTGGTATCACACTGTGTTCAAGTCACTGCCACTTGACCTAATCCTATGCTGAGGTTGCAAAAATGTACAGTGAGAAAAAATCTTTTATCTGTGAAATTGTGAACAAGGAAACATATTTGTGCCAGTCTTGCTGTAGTCCCTCAAACTGCAGGAGTTAAGGCCACAGTGCATTGTTAGCGCTTAGTTTATAAGGAAAAGGCATTAAACTTGCGGGTGCAAGATGGGAACAGAAATGTGTTCCTGTTAAGGGCTACCAGGTTTAGTACTCTTCTAGGTTTCGGGTGTCCAATGGGGTTTTTGGGACATATCCCTTATGGTCAAGTGGGAACTATAGTGCCTATTTTATAGCATTAGTAAAGTATATTCTATAGTTAGTATTATTACATATTAAGTAAGAGCGTGTAAAAATTATTTAACACAATGCAGATTTACCTAAATAATAAAGAAAATGATGATGATCCTCATCATAATGATGACTGCAACCATTGATAATGATGATAGATGAGCATTACCAAATACTTTCTATTTGATAGATGTTTGTCTACAATTTAACTCTTTTCATTGGCTGTATTGTTATTAAATCAAAACCTCTTAGGTTCCTGAGGAAAGATATCTTTGATGACATGGTAATTAAATTTCTGATCATTAATGTCTTTGGACTGAATGAGATAAGTTCAAATTTCTACATATTCCCAAGGCTCAACCTGGATCTGGTAGTACTATTGAAGACAATTATACATGCTTTGAGTTCTTTTCAATATAAATTAGCCAAAAGTTACATAATGTCTGCTCTCTGTGATAAGGCAGTCTGTGAGCCCCTTGAGTTTCATCCTGAGTACTTTTTTAGTCTGTGATTTCTTTTTGACCTCAATCACTTCCATAGAACCGAGTTATAATGACTCCTTACCCTGTATCCAGACACCCAACAATTTACTGGTTGTCTCAATCTGAATACTCCTCCTCATCCCACTCTTACTTCCTCTGAGCCCTTAGAATTTGGTTTAAGTATAACCTCTTCAAGAAAAGAGCTCGCAGGTTCGAGACCTACCTGGGCAGTGAGACCTCATCTCTACAATAAATCAAAAAATCAGCCTGGCGTGGTAGGTAGCGCATGCCTGTAATTCCAGCTACTCGGAAGGCTGAGGCGGAAGGATCGCCGGAGCCCAGCAGGTGAGGTTGCGGTGGCCAGGAGCGGTCACTGCACTCCAGTGAACTGGTGTCTAAAGAACTAAGAGAAATTAGATGAATGACCATTTGATTTACCCAGGACTGAGAAGTTTCCCAGTTTGTGGAACTTTCCCTGTTAACACCAGGAGAATCCTGGAAAAACCAGGATGATTTGTCACCCTATGCAGCAACAAGTTTGAGAACACTACATGGTGACAAACATTTCTTTCTGTGTTATAGAGTGTTTCTCCAGTGCTGACTTAGATATTCACTCTGCTACCCATCCTTAGACCAGAAAGATGCTCACTCTATATGATCTGTAAACCACCAAAACGTGAAGGTGCCCTGGTGCCCCATGAGATTTAAAGGGCAGTATTCACATGTATGTGACATAATATCCTACTTTTATGATAGAAAAAAAACCTAAAGCCCAGAGAGGCTAAATTACTTAATCAAAGTGCCATTTTAACTTGACTTCTGCAAATCACCCTGAGGGTAAAAGAAACAGATTATTTATCCTTTAAGTTAGCAACCCTAAATACCTGGACTAATTTGAAGGGTAACCTGTCAAGAAAGTAAGATCATAGTTCTCTTCTGAGAAGAAAGAGATAATATTGCATATATTGTGGGTATTTAATAATAAAAATACAGAATCTATAATTGTATTTGCTGTATTGTTTGAGATGGTTGGGCTATGAAAAACACGGAAACAAAAGGGATGGGGGAAATTCGGAAGATGCTCTTAACATAGATACTAAGTAAATGAGCAACCTGTCAGACATGATCCATATAAATAAAGTAAGCAGAGCACATGTGTGTGAATATAGACAGAAAGGGATGAAAGGACCAAGTGACGGTAACTATTCATGATACACTTATAATATTTGAGGCATATGAAGGGGCCAATAGGCACATTACACAAAGTATACAATGTAATGCTGTAAGTGTTCACAAGCACAGTTCTTAAACCAAATGTGAAAGGGAGAATTTTCTTTTTTTTTTTTTTTTTGAGTGGGAGTCTCACTCGGTCGCCCAACCTGGAGTGCAGTGGCCGCTCCTGGCCACTGCAGCCTCGCCTGCTGGGCTCCGGCGATCCTTCCGCCTCAGCCTTCCAAGTAGCCGGAATTACAGGCAGGTGCTACCACGCCCGGCTGATTTTTTGATTTATTGTAGAGATGAGGTCTCACTGCCCAGGCGGGTCTCGAACCCATGGGCTCAGGCAATACACTCACCTCAGCCTCCCAAAGCGTGGGATTACAGACTGAGCCACCGAGCCCAGCTGTGCTTATTTTTATTTCATTTCGTGGAAACTCAAGTAAACTATCAGAGAACACACTGGTTCCTCCCAAAGCTGTTGGTTTTTCTGTTTCTGTATGTGTTCTGAAAACACACAGTATTTACGGGGTCCTCCTAATCATCATGATGGCTGTATTCCAGTGGTTCTCAAAGTATGGTCTCTGGGTCAGCAGCATCAATATCACCTGAGACCTTATCTGAGATGTCAATAATCAGGCTCTTTTCCAGACTTACTGAATCAAAGTTGTGGGGGTGGAGCTTAGAAGTCTGTGTCTCATCCAGCCCTCCAGGTGTTTCTGATGAAGGTTAAAGTTTGAGAACCCCTGCTCTATTCCACAACTGCCTATTCCACTGGCCGTGGTCAAGGCCTACTTCACAAAAAGGTGACTATTAAAACCATGGCTGCATTATTTTTAAGACACTGTTAGACTCTGACAGGTATACATCTTTTCTTATTTGAATAGAAATCCCTTGAAGGATAGGTTTGCCTCGTCTGTATGATATAACACACAACAGTGGGTTAAAGTTCCACCTGTGCATGGTGTTGAACATAGTTTCAGTAAATATCTTCCAGGCAACTTACTAGCTTCCCATAGTTCCCACAGGTAAAATTTATTTTGCTAACTTAATACAAAGTTAAACCTAAACTTAGAATTTCAAGACATTTCAAATAAATTCAGAGTAAATTTTCAATATGTATAGTTAAATCTGACAGTTATATTTTGAATGGTTGAGTACATGGTTTACAGTTGTTTAAATGTAAGAGTTTAGTGCCAGGCATGGTGACTCATACTTGTAATCTAGCACTTTGGGTGGTCCAGGTGGAAGGATTGCTTGAGCCCAAAAGTTTGAGAACAACCTGGACAACATAGATTTCATCTCTACAAAAAATTAAATAATTAGTTGGGTGTGGTGGTACATACCTGTAGTCCCAGTTACTGAGGTGGCTGACACAGGAGGATCATTTGAGCCCAGGAGCTGGAGGTTGTGGTGAGATGTGATCTGCCACTGCACTCCAGCCTGGGCAGCAGTGATTCCCTGATTTAATCAATCAATAAGCAGACACATACATAAATTTAAGTATTTCAATTTGGAGGCTTCTCCCCTGTGAGATTTCCTTGACTACTCTGTTTTTACCCTTCCTTATAGCAATGACTTCTTTGGGGGAAGTCTAATCTCATACTCGATGCCAGAAAAAAGTTAGCAGTGAAAATGTAAATATCTCCTAACTTAAATATGTTTGAGATGCAAGGGCCCTATCAAGATGTTCAAAGTCCTAAATCCCATTTTCCAGGGTAATAGCCATACCACAGTTTAAACAAATATATACTTAGCAATTACGCTGCACCTCATCTAATGCTGAATTATCAGCTTCTAAAAGTCAAGCCTTCTTGTTTGTGGGCCTCTCTTTTCAAAGAGTTTAGTTTCTGAGTAGGCTTCTCTGGCACTCTCCTCTCACTTTCTTCTCTCTTAATTTGAGACACTCTTCTGAGTTTGCAAAGCAATCTCTTTTTTGAAATTCTGTTTCTGGCACAGATGAATTTAGATGAATGAGAAAACTGACAAGACACAGAGAAAAAAGAGGGTGATTAATCCAGGTAACAATTACACTGTGTTTGTTGTGGGTGGTTTATCATGATGCACTATCTCAATACTTAAAAAACAAAGATCACTATGCCTTAGGGGACATTTCTTCCTACACACTCCCTCAGCCCACCCCCAACTGTGAGTCTATGACCTATTTTAAACTGCAAGGAGATAGGTAAACACTTTAAAATGTCTTCACAGAATCAAACAGGGATATAGTCTAGGAAATGTTAAAGGCATAGAGATAGAGAGATTGTTTCTGGACAACTACTAGAAACTTACAAGTCATAAGAACCGATACCAGGTGGGACCTTTGCTCATTCTAGGTCTTATGCTCATTTATCTACTGTTATATGGCTTAGTGGCATAAATCAACAGCTATCATTTATTGTTCCTGTGACTTCTCAGGGTTTTGGGTAGTGAGTAGACTCAGCGAGGTGGTTCTCAGTGGAATGTTTCATGTGGTTGCAGGTGGTAATTGCAACATTTGGCACTCCTTGAAGCCTCTCTTTATCATTATGCAGTCTCTCTGGCACACACCTTCAGGGTATTGGATTTTCCACATGCCAGCCCAGGGGTTCAAAGGCACACAGAGAATATCCAATCCACTTTGTGGGTCCTTGTTTTTAAACGTGAGCCCAGCAGACAAGACTGCGGTGGCCGGGAGCAGCCACTGCACTCCAGTCTGGGCAACAGAGTGAGACTCCAACTCAAAAAACAAACAAACAAACAAAAACACAAAAAAACAAAAACATGAACACACAGTCAAGGAGAGCCCATTTCTACAAAAATAAAAACAAAGACTAAAACAAAACAAAACAGAAAAAAGAAACTCAGAAAACATGGGTAATACAACATGTCAGATAGGCTTACTCTTTTCCAGTTACTGTTCTAAGTGCTTGGTATGTTTTACTCTCAGTTGTACTTCACAGCAACATTATACAATGGGTGCTGTTATTATTTCTATTTTACTGAGACAACATGAACAGAGGTCAGATAACTTGCCTAAGGTCATAGGCTCAGTCAACTAGCATTTGAACTGACTGAGGTGTCTAAGCGTCTACTCATTACACCATAGAATATAAACCATTCACGGAACAACAAATTGCTATAAGTAATAACCTCAGAAACAAAAGTACATTTTGCACCCATTAAAAGGAACAGAGTGATATCTAAAAGGAATATTCAGGGAAAAAATTATCATAAAAAATACAGTAGCACAAATAAAAACAGAAGAATTGAAACATAAAATTTGAGAAAATTTTTAGGAACTAGAATAGAAAGCAAAGAGACAAAAAATAGGATAGAAAAGAACTCAGAGGCCTCATATCCAATCAACAGGAGTTTCACAAACACAGAAGAGGTAAAACAGAGGGAATAGTATTATCAAATCATGGAATAAACATTTTTGGAACTGAAGGACACATTTTCAAAACCTAGCACTATGAATGAAGAAAAATCCATATCAAAGCTCATAGTCAGAAAGCCAAAGATAAAGAAAAGACCTTAAAAGTTTCCCAGAGAGAGAAATCAGCTCTTCTTACAAGGAATCAGAATGAGGATCAGTTTCCATTTAACTTCAACAGCAACATGGGCCCTATTCCAACTGGAGTCCTGCCTTCCACATTCTGAGGGGAAATGATTTCCAACCTTGAATTCAATAGTGTGCCAAACCACAATCAAGTGAAAAGGCAAAAAAAGGAGAGTTTTCGACATGGAATACCTCAACATATTTACCTCTCAAGTTCCCCCGCTCTAGAGGCTGCTGAATCAGTTGCTTCTTCAAAATGAGAAAGTAAATATAAAAGAGGAAGACATGAAATCAAAACAATAAAGGGTTGATTACAAATGAGAAGAGATAGGAATACTCAGAATAAGGAGAGATGACATTTCCAGTCCTGCAACAGAGCAGCAGGGCTGGAAAACAGGATAGACAGTCCCAGAAAAACTGTCTCCATGAAAAGAGTAGGACTGATAATTTACCTAACATTTGATTCTGATGCTGGGGGTGGAGAGGGGTTTCAGTGTAGTTCCTCTGTGGGCCTTTGATTTCGCCACAGAAAAGAATTTCAGAGTGAATCCAAAGTATTGTTTAAGAGAAAAATTATTAAAAAGAAAAAGGCACACTCGAGGAAAGCCTGGGTGTCTTAAAAGAAAAGGAATATGCTTGCCTTTGACAAGAAGCTTTATATACCTTTATAATGATGATTAAGTAAGCCACGAGTTAAGAGGAGAGGGCTGCAGGTTTTTACCTGGTCACAAGTTTTGATTACCATCTCTTAACCTTCTAAGGTCACAATGAAGGTTACTGTCTAACTAGATTTGGGCTTTTTTTTTTGGAACATCATGTCTATCATGTCTGTGTTTTGGAGAACTAACTCCCTATTATTTCTGTGATTTACTTTCCTGGTAGATCAATATTTCAGCCCACAAGGTGGTCAGGTCTAGTATGCCTGGTCAGTTGGATCAAGGCTGTGTATTGATAAGAAAGATGTCTGAACACTTACCCTATTTTCATTTAGAACTGCCTGCAAGAAACTTATCTATGTCTAAATTATACTGGCTAATCTGACTCAATTTTACTGAGAGTTGAGCAGTAGTGTCAGAAAATTTGAGGGTGTGTGAATGATAGACACATAGGAAACTAAGAAAACAAAGCAGTGCATGGCTACTTTAAAGTCCAGGAAAAATAAAAATTAATGCAGGAAAAGAAATGGAAATTGCAAAACCTAGTGGTTTTTGAATTGGCTGCAGAGTCTAAGCTTCTATTACATCACATACTAGAAACCATTCATGGAGCAACAAGAAGAGTTTCTATAAGTAATATCCTCAGAGACAAAAGTAGATTTTGTGAGTGATATGCACAGTAATAGCAATGTAAATATTAAATATTGACTTAACTCCAAAGTCGTCTATAAATAGAGTGAGAAGATGGAAAGAGGAACATGTATTTGTAGTATGTGGTGGAAAGGGTGAGTCAGACTGCTTAATCTTCATTTTTCATACATGTTGGAATCATTCAATAATAATATCAAAAATTGAAAAGTCCATAGAGTGAGGAAGTCATTTAGAAATTTAAGGATACATAGAAACAAATCAAGTGTTAACAATCCTGCTTTTGAAATGAGACAATGGAACAGGCAAGTTATTTTTATGAAAAGTTTTAAAGTTCTATCTTACTTCTTAAAAGTATGCATATGTGTACTACTCTGATAAAATTAAAAATTAAATAAAATCAAAGCTCCATTGAAATAGTATTTATCAATATCTCTTCACAGTATCTACAATGGTGAATAAAAACTAAGAGCTGTTGCCACAGTTTGTATGATTGTGGTTTTAATCGAAAACAGCCTTTGCAAGAAGACTGAATTCCCTTTATAGAACAGATTTATTTCCACTGAGGCAATAAAGGCTGCTTTTCTTTTTTTTGAGTTGGAGTCTCACTCTGTCACCCAGACTGGAGTGCAGTGGCCGCTCCCGGCCACCGCAGTAAAGACTGCTTTTCAATTGTTCTTGTTACCTGGAGTAGTAGCACACTGAACTACCATCAGTCATTAATTTTCAAAACAGTTCCTCAGATAAGAGAGCATCATTTAGGAGTGCCGTGAGGAAACAAAGTCAGAGATTAAAGCAGAGGGTATAGCACGAGGTAAATCTGGCCCTTGGCTCCTCTACGTGGAAGTTCTGTCTGAAGTGCAGAGCTGGTCTGGAGAAGAGGCTTGCTGGGATCCGGTAGAATCTATGGGAAAAGCTGGGCACTCGAGAAAGCATGGGGAAGACTGGACAGCAGAATCCAGAAGAATATATTTTTTCATTTCACAAGTTTTCCATGAGCTTGTTTTGCAAAACTAAGGACCCCTGTGGTGTTAGCCATTTAACAAACACTCTTGGATTTAGATCTGTAAAAGTATAAGAACTATCTTCATTCATTTTCGAAAGATTTTAAAACAATCACTTTTTTTTTGCCCTTAGAGATGTTTGTTAACCAGATCTAACCCAGGAGGTCCTACTCCAAACAAAAGAAGTATGAGGAGGCAAGAAGACAATGCATTTTTAACTGTAGTAGGAAAAGAAGACTTGTTTTTATAGCTTATTGAACAAATTTGTACTGGAATATTTGAAAATAGATTTAGGCAAGATCTCTTGCTATCTTGTCCAAACTCCCAAGCAAAACAGTAACATTCTGCTTATTTATATTACAACTTTTGGATTTCTCTCTTCCAGATAATTCATAGGTTCATATGATCAATCTCTCAACAACTTCTTTGGAATGGTGACTGACTTCATGTAACACATAACCTCTTCATTATTATTATCTTTAAAAATCTCTTGGCTGCACTCGTTTTTCTACTTTCTCACAGATTTTTTTTCCTTAAGAAATATATCGGGCAACTTCTTTGGGTCCCTACCCACTGTGGGAGCATTTCTGTCCTTTCAATAAATCCTGCTTTCTGAAAAAAAAAAAAAGAAAAGAAAAGAAAAGAAAAATATCTAGTATCATCTTCATCTCTTGGTCCTCCATCCCTCCTAATCATTTTCTTCACCTAAAGCCTCTTTTCAAATAACTTGTGTGAAGTAAAAACTTTCATTTAAGGATATTAAAACCATACTATAGGTTTTAACTCTTTTTGAGAATAGATAGGTCAGACATGGTGGCTCATGCCTGCAATATCAGCACTTTGGGAGGCCAAGACAAGAGGATCACTTGAGGTCTGGAGTTCAAAATATTATTGGATGGCAATTTTAAACATTTTAAATATCCATAGTCAGCAACCTTTGTGAATAAAACCTAAAGAGAGACAATAATACAAACACACACTGGTATTTGCTATAGTGTTATTTAAAATTGAATTGAAATTACTTAAATGTTCATCAGTAGTGAATTGGTGAAATACATGCAATAGAATTTGGCATCATAGAGCATTTTAAGTGATATTGGAGATGTGTCGATCTATTCATCATCTATCTATCTATCTATCCACCTATCTATCTATCTATTTAATTATTTACCTATATTTATATATTTTTAAGGGCTCAAGAGTATATTGTTAGTTTTTTTAAAGTATGGTATCATAGAGGAAGAAAAATGTGTCTTCTGTCTTTTTAGGGTTTCTGACTGGGCCTAAAAATTAAACTGACATAAGACAGGTTACAGGAGAAGAGTATATTGATTTTATTAGAATTTCATGTGTACATGGGAATCCTCTCAGAAAAATGAAGACCTGAAGAAGTGACCAGAGCATAAAACTCATATACTTTTTGGACAAATAAATGATGAGCTTGTGAATAAATTACAAGATAAGGGGTTTGGGCGAGGGGCAGTTAATTGTGGAGAAGTGAATAAGAGCTATATTGGAAGAAATTAGTGGACAATAGCAGTTATTTTAGTAAGTTTGTTTATACACCTTCATTTTAGTGTTGATTCCCAGTCCCTGGTGATAAAGATGTTCTTCTCTTTTTGATAAAGGGAAGCTACCTTTTTCATGAAAAATTTTATAACCTGTGTTTAGGTAGAAAAGGGGAGGTCAGAAAACTCTTCTTGCATCTACTCTTTCTCAAGTACCTTTAGCTCAAAATAATCAATTCGACAAAAGGTATATTTTGAGGTGGCATGTTCTGAACTCTTTCAATATGATTTCATTTGTGTTAAAAATGTGTGTTTACCTATAATGTCTATCCATATAAGTGTCTGAAAGGATATGCATGAAATTTTTCATAGTAATTTTCTTTGGGTGCCTGGAAATATGAATAGGTTTCGTTGTTTTTGTTTTTAATGGATGATTTGATTTTGTTTTACCACAAGTAGGCATTGTCTTTTAATCAAAAAGAAAGAATAAACTATTTTGCTTTAAAAATACATACTATAAGGGAATTAATTACTCTTTGATTTAAGTTCTTTACAAATTCTTTCAATAAAGAGTTTATTCCATTCTCAATATATGTGAATTAACTTTTGGGAAAAATAGCTAAACAGCTTTCAATTATAAAACAATAGTCTTGGAACCAACTCTAAGAAATTGTCCCTATCTTTGAGCAAGATAAATAGTGAAGTTAAATGCTTTTTATATATTTTCCATGGAAATATATTTTGGGGCAGTGTTGGCACATAATTAAAAGGACAACCATAAATCTTAACTGGGAACAGCAAGGCCTTCTGGGCAGAGGCAGTAACTATTTTCATACACTAAGTGAAAATCACTGCAGAGTACATTTTATTACATGTGCACAATGGAAGTCAAAATCTCACTACTCCATGAGTGAGTTGTGAAATAAAGTAAGCTGTCCTGTCAGAAACCCTGGGAACACAAATGTGAGTTTTAAGTTTTTTCAGTAAGACAGAGGTCTGTGCAAAAATTTTGGCTGTCCCATTCAAATATCTTCTGCTCATCAGCAGAAGGCAGCATAACTTGATTACGAAAATAGACCACAGAGAAAGTGGAGCATCTAGAACATAAAGAAAGGTTGCATTGACCTGCGTGGCTCAAACTCATTGAAAGGGAAATGATGCAGATCTCTCACAGCTTTAGCGTCCTCACTGCCAGTCCCTAGTTTTAACCAAATTTTCTTGTCTGACAGCAAATATGGATTACCTTTGCAAAAATTTTTACTTTTATACTTTGGGTTCATTGTTATTGCTCTTCTTAGTGAGGACAAGTAGCTTGGTTTAGGTCCAATTTAAGGTCTGTGGAAATTAGTTTGGTTTCCTTCCAGACCAAGCCAATGAAAATAACTGGTTCCATTCATTTATTAGTCCAGATAAACAGAGCCAGTTTTATTCTGGGCATAATGCTTATCTGTGTGACTGACCTGCACTGAAGCAGAGGGGAAGACAGAAACCATGAAAGGCAGAACTGAAAAGTTGGCCTCTTTTCCCAAGAGCTAATTGTGTTCCAGAGCAAAGAGAAATATTACTCAGAGGAGTTGAAGTTGAGAGCAATAAGCTCTCTGGTGTTTTGACCTTTGACGATAGGGACATTAAAGCAATTTTACAGCGTACTCCGCAAGAACAATTTTTCTTAGTTTGTACTCAGCTTGAAGATACACAGGAATGCAAATGGAATTGTTCATTAATGCTCTACTCCCTTTTTCGAAACAATACCTCTCTCTTTCACAAAGCGTATTAAGTGTATTTTCTTTTAAGATTAAATGATCATTTATTTTTATTTTGAGATCTTTAAAATAATTCTACATGTTCTTGAGCTATTCAGATATGTCTTTGTAATAAAACCAGGACTGAGAAATATTAGTTCATTAAATTGGACATTAATGTCAAGATTGCATAATACTTAGTTTCTAGCTAACCACTATGGAATTGACCAACAATAGCTTCTCTCCGTTAACTAATTTATTTCTTTAAATAAATAAATAATTTTTAATAAAAAACATTAGTATGGTAAAAATTGCATAATACAAAGGATATGCAATGAAAAGTGTGCCTGCTACCCAGTCTAGATTCCCATTCAGAAGTAATCTCTATTTGTACTCTCTCACTTATATCTTCAGAAATTTTCTGTGTGTACGCAGTCATGTATGATAACTGAATACATAAAACACACACAGATAGATAAATATATGCCTCACAAGTGGAAATTTTCTTTCTTATACCCATTCTTTATTTTAATTTCTCTTTTCTTTGTGTGTGTTTTAATTTAAAAACATGTCCAAGAGATCATTCCAAATAAGCCCATATAGATCTATATTATTTTTCTAGTGACTGCATAATATTGAATTCTATGAATATATCACAATTTATTTAATTAGTTTCTGTATTGAAGGATAGTTGGGCTTTGCCTGCTTCTTTTTTCCCTACAAGCAGTGCTTCAATAAACAATAAACATTCAGATATACATGTCTTTGCACATCTGGGTAAGCAGGATAAAATTCTAGAAGTGGAATTTCCAGGTCAAAATCTCTGCTTTATTTTAAAGGCTCCATGGTTAACGGATTTGAAAAAAATTTGCCTTTTCATTTGAATAATTTCACAATAAAAATATCTTAAAAAACAAGAAGTTCGATGTATAAAATACAAAGATTGATGGGCACTGATTTAAATTCAACAAAATACTCATTTTTGAATACTCAGTGCATATAAAAAATCAGCATATAGATACTGTTAAATCAAAGAGAAACAATCTCCACAAGCTAATACTCCTTTAAAAAAGTGCAACTCTCACATCCTGAAAGAATTTATCACAAAGTTGTGAAGAGTATACCTTCTAAAGCATTCAAATTAAATTTTCTAGCAATTAATTTGAATTCTGCAAGTATCTATTGCCTGCCTACTGTTTACTAAGCCCACATATACTGAAATAGAAGAATTCTAAAATGTCCATGCCATCCAGAGACATGGGAGTGAGAGAATGCAATGACACAAACAAGGTATTTTATGAAGAGTCCTATTTGGAACCTATTTGCTTTGTAACTTGGAAAAATGTTTATCATACCACTTCTCATATGACATAACTTTAATATAAGGGAATTTCTATTATATCACTTCTCATATGACAAATCTACGTTATATAAGAAGTTACTACATAGGCTAGGCACGGTGGCTCAGCCTGTAATTCCAGCACTTTGGGAGGCTGAGGTGAGAGGATTGTCTGAGCCTGGGGGTTCGAGACCAGCCCGGGCAACTTGATGAGACCTTGTCTCTACAATAAATCACAAATATTAGTCAGGCGTGGTGGCATGCACCTGTAGTTACAGTTCCAGCTACTTGGAAGGCTGAGGTAGAAGGATTGCCTGAGCCCAACAGGTCGAGGCTGCAGTGGCTATGAGTGTGCCACTGCACTTCAACCCGGGCGACAGAATGAGATTCCAACTCAAAAAAAAAAAAAAAAAAGTGATATAAGGAAAGGCACGTTTTTCTAGCCCATTGTAGGTATCAGTAAACATACTTTGAAGGAGAAAAGGAGGGTGGAAGGATAGGAGGAAGGGAAAGAAAAAAGAACACAAAAAGCAAAAACAGTCTTTGGCTTGCATCATGCAAAAATATTTCTTTTATGTCTTAGTCATCTTTGTGTCTCCATCTATCATGTGATATCTTCAAGTAGACATCTTATGATCCATATCTGTTGAATGCTCTGCTTTATTCTGCAGCACACACATGAACACACATACGCATACACACTCAGCCCTCTCATGCTTTTATACCTTTGAACCCAGTGTTGGTTTCATCAGGAATGCCTTCTCTATATTAATCCACCCAGCCATAGCCTACCCATTCATGTATTGCTGACTCAAGGATCACTACTTCTCCTTCCACTCTGGAAGATATTTCCACTTCTGCCCCTAGGATGTCAGACTCCTAAGAAATATCTCTATTGCAGTTTTCCTTCATTTTTTTTTCTGATCTCTTGTTCTTCCAATAGGGTATATTGACCTGCCAATAGGGTATATCTGGTCTTTCACATGCCATAATTATTATGGTTCCTTGTGAATATTACTTATGACTAGATTATAATTTTCAGTAATTATTATTATTATTATTGTTACTCACCACTATACAAATGAGAAATGACCAGGCTATAATTTCTTTTATTGTCTTCCCTAAAAAAAATAGGTTTCTATTTCTTACAATGTTTAGCACAATGTACTATATTTAATAAAAGATTTGCTGAGCATCTATTATGCAGATGATATGCTAATTTAATGCTTTATATTGCATCATTAAACACCTAATAATAATAGTTAATGGTTATAGGGTTTGCTATATGTAGGCACTTTTAAAAATACTTTACAAATTATTTAATTCTCATAACTACCACGAGAGGTCTGTTTCTTATTATTTCTGTTTTCAGATGTGGAAACTGAGGCACTGATAAGTTCAGTAATTTTCCCAAGTATAATACCTAAGCATTAGCATCAGACTTCAAACTCAGACAATCTAGCTTTGGAGTCCATGCTCTGGGTCTTCCTGCAAGATTTCCTTCAGGGTGGAACAGATGTGCACATCAACACTTTGACACTTTGGCCTAAACATCACAATTCCTATTTTAGAGATGAGGTGCAGATAGGCAAAACAATTTGTTCAAGGTCATAACAGCTCATTGTCTGAGATGGGTTCAAAATTATATTTAACTCCCAAATTCATACATTTTTGATTACCTATGCTTCAACTGGAATAAAAGTCCTGCCTCTTACTAGGGCATGATTCAAGTCTCAATTTGTGTTTTTCAGCAGAGGTTTTGGCTTGCCCAGTATCTGTTTCTCCATAGCGCACTGTTATATCTTCAAAGATGTAGCCCCTCTCACTCTCAGTCCACAGAGGATACACAGGAGTTGTTGTCCTTAAGTTAACATATCTTCTTCTAGGAAGATTTGAAGTTCTTGAGAGCAGTTTCTGTTCTCCCTCCTCCTCCTCCTCCTCTTCCTCTTCCTCCGCCTCCTCCTCTTTCTTCTCTTCTTCCTTCTTCTAGGTGAATCTCTTATGTATGATACACAGTAGGAGTTGAAAACATTCACTGAATAAATCTCTTGCACATGGTACTTGCTCATTCAATATTTGTGTTAAACTGCACAGAAAATAAGTAAGGCTTATCAAGTGTTAGAACATTGGTAGACAGAGAAAGATCAAGTATTGTATGCACCCCAGATATATTCTGCTTCCTTATACCATTCAAAGATCAGAGTTTTTGAGCCATTGGAAGCTTCTGAGGCAGTTTTTAATGAAAGGGCCCATGTAGGATCTTAAGCATAATTTAACCTGTTAGTCATAAGGGAGTGATAATACTGACAAATTCCACAAATTAGAGGGGGAAAAATATATCAACATTCTCCAGATAGAGGAGCAAAGGGATTATGATACCTATCTTGATGGCAAAAGTCAAGTAATCTCTATGCAGTATTGGACTAATTTGGATGAAGACATCTAAACTGAACTGAAGAGCTTCTAAACAGTAAAAAAAGATTACTGTATCCATCTGTCTTCCACTTTCCAAAAATAATATTTGAAAACAAAGAAGACAAATTATAAACCAAAAACAAATGTAACAAAGTCCTGTTAAATTCCACTTTTTTCCCACTGATGATAACTTTTTAAAAAACTATCAAATATCAATGTTCTTTCAAAAAATATTTGTAGGAGCCTGCTCTTCTCTGTCCTAAACATGTGCTTGGTTTTTCTTTTGGATAGTGGTATCTGCCTCTAAGAAGAAAAGCAACAGTGATGTAAGCGCTGATATCAGTCTGCAAAAACAAGTGCCCTGCTTACATCCTCTGGTACTGCACAGTGACCCTGACTTGAGATTTATTAGTTTGGATGGAGCCCCTGTTTCTATTCAATACTCTGATGTTTATTTTCCTTGTGCAGAGTCTACCATTTATTATTTCCCATTACCCACAACAGCATTTCCCTGAATATTTTCTAAAGAAAATAGTTTTAATATTCCTAATTTCGCATTGCATCTGCAGGGCAAAAAAGTGCTTTGAGGTTGCTCATGAATAGGCCACTCTATCTCATTCATTGAGGATATCATATTACACTTTTGTTCATGCCTGTAATCTCAGCACTTTGAGAGGCCAAGGTGATAGGATTGCCTGAGCCCAGGAGTTTGAGACCAGCCTAAGCAATATAGTGAGACCTCATCTCTACAAAAAATAAAAAAAATTAGCCAATGTAGTGGCATGCACCTGTAGTCCCAACTACTTGGGAGGCTGAGGCGGATAGATTACCTGAGCAGAGGAGGTCAAGGCTGCAGTGTGCCATGATCAGGCCACTGCACTCCACCCTGGAATGAGACCCCAACTTAAATATATATATAGATTACACTTCTTATTATCAGATAAACACCCTAATGGGAAAAGATGATGAACACTGATAATACTGCAGCTGCAATGGGATACTATAATTACCATGGAACAAAGTAGAAATAAAGGAGGCTAGTATAAATGAGGAAGTTAGGCAAGATACAAATAATTAAATTATCATTCTTCTTAGTACTACACTCTAATTCTTGCTTTTGACTAAAGAACCTAACGTTTCAATCAGTTACTCTCCACACTGCTGAGTCTAGTTTAGGATGGTTGTAGTTTGCACTAAGCATAACATTAAATTGTAAGAGTGGGGATGAAGGTTTGGCGAGGAGAGGGGCATGAAAAAAGAAGTGTGAAATCATAAACACTCGCATAGCCATTGATACTTCTCCTTTTGCTGGTTTTGGACTAAATTTCCCAATTTCTATCTCTGTTTCTTGAACGACAGCATGAGGAGAGCTGGACCTGCAAAGGAACTAGCCCACAAGATAGTTTTAATAATGGTTAATATTTTACGAGTTTATAATGTGCAGTCTTTGTGCTAAGTGCAAAGACTTTGATTATCTCATTAAACCCAGTGTCCACAATGTAGGTACTATTGTTAACCTAAGTTTAGAAATGAGGAAATGAGAACATTGATTGGTTAAAAAATAAATAAAAACTTGCTCAAGTTCACTCACCTGTGCTTTAATCACTATTCTAAAATGACAAATGAACAGTGTGAGTATAATAACCTGAGATGAAGCAACAGCTGAGGGGAAAAGGTCTTGGTCTAGGAATAAAAAGCTCCAGACTAAAGTCCCAGCTTGAGCCTCAGTTATTTATCTGCATAGGTTATAGGGCTGTTGTGAAAATCAGCCAAGATAATGTTTTTGTTAAGGACTCTAAAGATACAAATCATGCAAGCATAATGCCTTACTCTAATACACATAAAGCAGAATGGGTTGAGAGTTAGGAAATTCCTATTAAAGAACTGAAACTGAAGGAGTCCAGACTTAATATTAGAGGGAGAAAGAGAACTATGTCATGAGGTAGTCTGATATTGGGGAAGTTGGGGCAGACAGGGGAGGATGGGTCTAGGATGCCTTCTAGTAAAACAAAAGAGGAATCACAAGATGGAAGATGAGTAGGTGATAGTTGGCTTGGCATGAGGATATTTAGACAAAAAAAGGAGGAGGAGGAGGAGGAGGAGGAGGAGGCAGACAAAATTAAAGTCCATCCCAAAGGTAGAATAGTATGAGGATACAGGAGGTGGGTTTTTCTCTGGCTGCTGTATTGTCTACTTTGCTACTGTGGCTGCTGAAACAAAGGCTAACCTACTCTAAAGAAGACAAAACTGCACCCCTTCTCTTCTCCATATTTGTTTTGGGAATACATGGGCTACCTAAAGCCTGATTTTCTTTCTTTACTTTCTCTCTCTCATTGCTCTTTCTTCCCTTGAGGGAAAGCTTACGAAGTTGAATTGGAGAATTTTTCCAAATATTGCCTGTGGTCAGGTAAATTTAAATTCCAGATAAACAGTGAATAATATTTTAATGTATGTTTCAAATATTGTATGGGACATACACTAAAAAGTATTCATTGTTGGTCAGGTTCCGTGGCTCAGCCTATAATTCCAACACTTTGGGAGGCCAATGTGAGTGGATTGCCTGAGCTCGTGGATTGAAGACCAGCCTGGGCAACTTGGAGAAACCTCGTTTCTACGATAAAACAAAAATTAGCCGGGCGTGGTAGCGCACGCCTGTAGTTCTGGCTACTTGGAAGACTGAGACGGAAGGATCGCCGGAGCCCACCAGGTCGACGCTGGGGTGGCCGTGAGGGTGCCGTTGCATCTCAGCCTGGGCGGGAGTGAGACTCCAACTAAAAAAATAAAAATAAAAAAGTATTCATTGTTCATCTGAAATTCAAATTTAACTGGATGACCTATATTTTGTCTGGCAACTTCACCTGGGGGAGCTTGTTAAAATGTAGCTTTACCAGTTCCGTGTTCTAATGGTCAGTTAGTCTGAAATAGCACCACGTGATCCTCCAGGTGGGTCCAGTGCAACTTGTTCTCAGACAACACCTTGAGAGATACTGGTCAAGCTTGGATAGTGCTGACTTGAGAATGAAACATTTCAGGAGGACAGAAGGACATGCAGGAGAAATAAAGGAGGTATACATGGCCATGGAAAGCCCAGGGGATGCTTGGGAGGCTGCTCCTAGAGCAGAGATAGCTTTGAGCACTAGGATCCCAGGGTGACAACAAGAGAAGACATTGATTGAAACCCCCGTTGTGTCCTTAGTCCTCTCAACAGCCACATAAGAAAGATGATTATTATTATCTCCATCTCATTAAATGAGGAAATAAAATCCTAGGATTAACTTGCAAAAGTTAATATAGGATCTGCTTTATAGGAGAATCAGGGTTTGATCTAAGACCAATTGTTTCTAAAGTTCACATTCTGAACCAGTCCTATGCAAAAATAATATGCTTGAGGAATTTTGCCAGTACAACTACTTTTCCCCATTACACATCCTTCTTCAAATTTCTAAGTATAGTCAGGAATGTGACATCTGTCCTCTGGAAGTGCTCAAAGATATCCATATTCTAGAGTATAATAGGCAAAGGGCCTGGGTATACGTGAAAAGTCTAAAAATCTAAAATATCCCCAAATTAGGAGACCTATTAGATAAAGTATTGTTTAAAGAAAACTTTTTTGGTCCAGAAGGCTCAGCCACACAGCCAAACCTATCATCCAGAAGTGGAGTATGTTAAGGGATACCCTCCTTTGGAGAATAGAAACAATTCTCTCACCAGATGACCCAAGACAGCTGAATAGGCTCTGAAGAAGATGTTAGGTGAGACCACTAAATACAGGAAATAGGTCAGTGGAGGAACCGGAGCCAATTAGACTAGAAGAGAGACAGCTCAAAGAAAACATGGCTGAGGTTTTCTAACATTTGTAGAGCTGGTAGAGAAAAAGATAATAAGCAAGGATGGATATTAGTTGGCAAAGGATTTGACTCATGAAATATGTAGTAGATTGCATTATTATTCACAATATTCACTGGCTTTCTCAGGGTTGTCTTGCTCCCTGACTTGCACTTCTCTGTGAGATGATTCCACATGACTTGTGTTGGCCGGTGAAATGTGGAAACTCTAATGGCCAGTTTGTGATTTGCCAGGTCCTCTTTTCCTCTGCCATGAGACCATGAAATGTCCCAGGGAGGAACTGCTCCCTCAGCCAGGATCCCAGAGGGAAATCAGCATAGAGCAGAGTAGCTGATTTGCAATCGGCACGTAATATAAGCAAAAAATAAACCTCTGTTGTTACAAGGCACTTACATTTTAGGATATTTGTTACTTCAGAATACCTTAGCTATCCTGACTGGCAAAATAAGAAAGTACTTTCTAAAGTTGGAGGTGTCCAAGGACGGAAAGGACCAATGCTTGAAGCGGTGAGTTCTTTGGACTGAAAGTATTCCAATATAGCTATAAGACCACTTTGGAGATGCTAAAAAAAAAAAAAAGAGAGAGAGAGAGAGAGAGAAGTGGATCGAAACTTTAGCTCACTGGTTGGACCTTAATCTCTTTTCCATATCTGGGATTCCATACTATATTAATAGGAGGTGCAAAATGAACAAGACCAATTTTGTACATCCATGCTTTAAACTGCCTTAAAGAAGTAGAGCACAGTGGCATGAGGGTAGATTAATTCCATTTTGTGGTTACTGAAACTTAGGGTATTAACTTATCCTTGTTTAAGAATAGGCTACTGGACTATAACTAAAAGAAGAGTTAAATACTTATTTGGTTTGAGATTAACCATAAAAGACCTCTGGGGTGGATGAGAACACAAGAATAGCTAGGGAAAATGTAATTCAGTCACTAGTATGAGCCTCTCCCCAGAATCCTGCTAGCTGTTAGTTGTGCAGCGCCAAGCCACACGTTTGGCCAGAGATCAGAGAAGACGGGTCAAAGCATGGGATGCTACCATTCCATCGTATCCGCAGTGCTCAGAGAAATGTCCAGTTTTCACTCCCTTCTTGCTCCTCTTTCCTGTTTATTCCCGTTAGAAGCTTGAACTTTTTCTTCTTCTACCTTTCATTCATCTCTCTCTCTCTCTTAATCTAATCTCTCATCATTTTATCATCTCTCAGTTATCAGATCTTTTTCCTACCTACCTATTTGCATAAGTTCCCAGTGAGAAAGCTAGAAATCAAAAAGGGCAAAAATACAGTCTGGACAACATAGTGAGAACTCTTTTCTACAAAAAAGGAAAAAATTAGCCAGGCATGGTGGCACACACTCATAGTCCCAGCTACTAGGGAGGCTGAGGCAGCAGGATCACCTGAGCCCAGGAAGTTGAGGATTTCGTGAGATATAATCCTACCACTGCACTTCAGCCTGGATGACAGAGTGAGTCTCTGACTCAAAAAGAAACATAAAGAGTTAAAACAAAGCAGAATTATAAAATGAGGGAAGCTTTTACTCACAAAATGAATTAATCAGTATGTAGTGCTGTGTGTGTGCTACGTGCTATGTGCGAGTGTGACTTTGGGGAAAAAAGGAAAAAAAAATTCTCCCTTGCTTATGACTTGGTTGACCTTGAACAAGTTACTTAATCTCTCAGTTTCCTAATACTTAAAATGAAGCTAGTAACTACCTAGCAGTATTGTGATGTTTACATAAAATATGTTATAGTGCTACCACCAAATAGGCACCAGGTTGAGGGTCAATATTATGTAGGTTACATAACATTTTAGTTCAGCTACCATCTATATTTACAACTTCATCTCAGCTTAAATGCATTAAAGGCTGGAACCATTTTTTGTTGGCATTTTTCAGTGTCTACAATGTTGCTGAGGACAAAAAGGTATATATTAAGTACAAGAAACCAAAATCTACTCCCAAGAATATTCTGTATTATTTTTGACATATAACATATGATCTAAATGTTTATGTTTCCCCAAATTTATATGTTGAAGCCCTAAACCCCAGTGTGATGATTTTTGGATGTGGGGTTCTTAGGGCAGTGATTAGGTTTAGATTAGGTCATGAGGGTAAGGCTTTCATATTGGGATTAGTGTCCTTTTAAGAAGAGGAAGAGAGACCAGAGCACTCTCTCTTCACCATGTGAGTACCTAGCAAGACAACACTGCAAGCTAAGAAGCAGCCTCTCATCAAGAACTAAATTTGCTGGCACCTTGGTCTTGAGCTTCCCAACCTCTGTAACTGTGAAAAAATAATTTCTATTGTTTAAGTCACCCAGTCCATGATATATTGTTATAGCAGCCTGAGTTGACGACGAATACTTGTATTTATAATCATCTTCTAGTTTTTACTCATATAGCACCTCTCATATTAGGACAACTGAGTGAAATTTAGGGACAATGCCTTAGTTTATAGAATTTGTGGTATCAATAATTTTTGTTCTGATCTAAGGGAGAGAAGAAATACAATTCCAGTCTTTAAGAATTTTACATTGCAAATGCACTAGGGCATTTAGGCAGATCCTTTCTGTTCCCTACAAAATATTCATTCCTCCATCTTCTTTGATAATAGAATATAAGATTTTATTTGAACTATCAGTATATCCATCCCTAGGTAATGACTCAAAATAGACTAAGCCAATGGCTCAAAAGGGACTAAGCCAATCAAGTTACTTTGTGCTTTTCTAGTCTTCTTTGCAGTTTGTGGTAACCTTGAGAGTCTTCTAAGAGACTTTTGGGAAAGCCTTTGCTTTTTTGACAAAAAGAAACAGATGTAGCTGGCAGCCTCTCCATCCATCTTGTCTAGGCTTGAGTATGAAAGTATTCCTGACCAGTAGCAGCCATTTTGTGACCCAAATGTGATGAAAGCCATGAGGAATGAAAAACTAACCCTTTTAAGATGGTGGAGCAGAAACACAAAAAGAAAAGTAAGCTACTGATTATATTATTGAATAACTAAACCAAAGGCAGTGATCACCTATTTACAGAGTTGGTACATGAGAAAATAAACCTCTAAGTCATTACTAGTAATATTTTTTTTGTAAATTGCAACCAAATACATTTCTAATAAATAGTAGATAAAAGGATAATGTATAACAGAATTTCTGCTTCTGTGAAATTTCAGGACAAGTAAACAGTATATGGTATGAAGCAATGGAAAAGGGAAAGTTTTCTGAGAAGCTCTTTAAGAATACAATTTAGTTGAGCAAATAAAATCTTCCCATAGGCAACCCCTTTGGGTCCCCTCCCACTGTGGGCGCTTTTCTGTCCTCTCAATAAATCCTGCTTTCTAAAAAAAAGAATCTTCACATTGCTAAGATAAGCAGAGAACAGCTGTCAGTGATATTTTATAGAAAAACATTTTGATTTTCAATAATTAGAATATTCTTAAAGTAGATATATTAGGGATCATAAAACTTTATATTTTAATACTGAAAAGGAAACATATATACATTTTAAAACATAAACAGAGAATGCCAGATGTATATGACTAGCTAAAAGGAAAGTTATTTGGAGGAAATTTTGTGTGGTAAATATTAGTTATGTGATGTTGGCAATTAACACATACAGTTTTACCAGCTGTCTCTACATTTGTCAGTATCATGTGCTGAGATACTTAAGGAAATTCAGTGCCACTATATTCCATTTAGATTTTTTAAAAATTTGGCTGCAGTCTAATTTGTTGTTTCTAACTTATCTCACCCCCAATACCCATATCAGTTTGTGTCTCTGTGCCGACTTGATTGTTTTAGAGTATGTACCTTGCTGATAATTTCTATCTTCGACATTATTTAGCTCAGGATTAATTCAGTAATCATCTTTACATTTTTGTTTCATAAATCTCTGAGTGTTATGTTTCCAAGCCTATGGAAAAACTTTTAATACAAGCAGATCTTACCTATAATTTTTCAAACAGGTATTTGATCATAGTTGGGCAGTTTTTACTGTATACCCTTCCTATTGACTTCTCTTAAAACTGTTCTTCCTATATTTGTAATACTTTTTTGGTCATCACAAAATTTTCCAACTCAAATAACACTTTGTGATTTGCTGTATTCAGAAGGATCAGAGCCAAATGCAAATGTACCAAAGACATTTCTTTAACATGTATATCTATTTAGTCACACAGCAGTTTGGATTGTGCAACTAACCAATGTATACATGTGCTATTCTTTCTGAAATTTATCTCAAAGAGTTCTGGCATAGAATGCTCTGCCTTCAATGTCTTAATTGACCAAATGATAATTTTAATAGTAATTGAGATGAATTTTCTAAATCACCTTTACTAGAAACTATTATCAAGAAAATGTTTTGCATATCTATGAACATACTCAGTGAAGTTCAGATTCATTATGGAAGGTCTTTTTTAAAGGCTGGACTTGGTGGCCCACACCTGTAATCCTAGCACATGGGGAGGCTGAGGCAGGAGGATCACTAGCCCAGGAATTCATGATCAGCCTGGGCAGCACAGCAAGACCTTGTTTACTAAGACAAAAAAGAAAAAAGAAAAAAGGATTTTACTTGTTTGACTTTGAGTCAACCAGATATAACCTAGCTTCTATAAAAAAAAAAGAAAAGAAAAGAAAAGAAAAGCAAAAAATTAGCCGGACATGATGGTACACGCTCGTAGTCCCAGCTACTTGGGAGGCTAAGGAGTAAGGATTGCCTTAGCATAGGAAGTCAAGGCTGCAGTCCACTGCACTCCAGCTGGGTGGCAGAGTAAGACTCTGACTCAGAAACAAAAGCAAGAAAGATCAGTATATTTTATCTATTTTACATTTACAATGGTAATAGAATATAAAATTCTTCTAAAATAAAATGTTTATTTAAAAAGAGATAATCGAGAAAATGTAAACCAAAGCATCAGAGTTCTTTTCTACTTTGTCTCTGTTTCATGCCCATCATTTTCTCAGTCATAGTGAAAATTAGCCTCTTTCTCCTCCATCAGTCTGTAGCTATTGAGAGCAAAGTTTTCCAATGTGTCTTAACTGCAAGATAGGGTTAAGCAGCTTTCTGGTCCTAGAGCAGGGGACCATTAGGGGCATACACATTATCAGAGCACAAGAGCTGGGAGGGTACCACTCAAGGAATTTTTAAGATAATAGTACCATTTGCTTGATTCTAATAATTTGGAGTTCTCATAACATCGGGAAGCTTTTAAAATAGGAGGTTTACACAAAGGGAGTATAGCAGAAATCTCTCTCTCTCTCTCTCTCTCTCTCTCTCTCTCTCTCTCTCTCTCTCTTTGGCATTTTGCAAAATGTTTCTTTTAAAGAACATGTTCTTATAGTCCTGCACTGATTAAAGAAACTTTATTAGATATAAATGAGAAGCGTGTGCTTCTGGTAGTACTGTACACAGAGGAATTTACTTATGTAAAGTCCAAAGTTTTGGAGTATTTGAAAGATACCCAGTTGGCCAGTTAATGGATGTTATTCAACTTAAAGCAGATATTTGTTATAAGGGAAAAAATGTACAAAAAGATTTATAGAGGAGACAATAACATATTAAACTAATTTTCAGTGTTCCCATTCTGATGATTTTTTAGAAGTTATAGCTGTAGACTTTACAGTCCATCCCTGAAATTGGTTTCTTGCATAACACATTATTTTGAATGTCACCAATCAGCCCTTGGACTTCTTTAGAAAACCAAAGACCAAGATTGGAAATGGAGTGAATGCCTGTGTCAGTCCTGGAAATGAAGACATCAGCAGTGTAATGGGAGATGGGTGAAAGATAAATACATTTGTTTTTCCATCTGTTAAGACACAACTAAAACATTCTTCCCATTTTTTCCTTAATATTTTGTTTCCTGGCAACAAATGATAAAAATTCCCAATCAACCACAACTTTCACAATTCTTGGTTCTTTAAAAGTAGCACTAATACCACTATTTAGATTTCTAATACATAACATCACTTCCAGAAAAAGGAGTCTTATAGATAATAAAAGGACATATACATATGTATATCATATACATGTGTGTTTATGTAATAGATTAGTAAAGAAGTATGTCATTAAAAGCATAGGGATGTGTTATGTAACCACTTTGGAAAATAATCGGGCATTATCTGGTAAATTTGCTAGAACCCAGAAATTTCACTCTTCATTATTTTTCCAAGACACAAGCACTTCCACAAGCTCTTTCATCAGAAAGACGAGTATAAGAATGCTCTTAGAAGCACTGTTTTGTCATCTGCCTCCACATTCACACACACCTGGAAATTTTTCAACAGTTCATCCAGATCAGAAGGATTGACACAATAAAGCATGATAATTAATTAATTACAGCTATATGAGACAACATGTATAAATCTCAAGTATGTAATGTTGAACAAAAAAATCAAGTAGCAAAAAATACATGAATAATACATTTCTTTAGCATGTAAAGCTCCAAAGTGTATGAAGTTAACCAGTATTTTTTTTTTTAAGGGATACAAATATATGCAGGAAAACTCTAAAGAAAAGCAGGAAATGATAAACACAAATTTCAAAATTAAGAGGGGGGAGGACTTGAGAGGATCCCACAGGAGATATCAAAATAGTGTTCTTTTTCTTTAAGTAGGTGGTAGGCACATAGTAATTTATTATATTATAATTCTTTGTATATTGCAAGTACTTAAGTGTTCTTTTGAAACGCAATGATTGGTAAAACAGTGTAAAACAAAGGGTGCTACACAATCATTGCCATTAATCTATCTAAGCAAAATATTTAAAAAGTAAGTATAGTTTTTTATCTTTCGTAACCCATCCACTTGTGTGTGGTCTGGAACACTATTTCCTGATATCTATGATGTTATAGCAGTGTATAAGTGCTGTTTAAGAAAAAAAATGATGGCAGAACTGGTAAATCCAGTTCATTGTGGTCTGTGATGGTGCAAAAGGTCAAATTCCATAGAGCAAACTGACAGGCTGTCTCAGGTCTTTTGTGTTTGAAAATCTTTAGCTGAAAGTTATTGTGAAAACTCTCTCATGGAGATATTGTAAAATATATTTATACAAGAATTATTTTCCCATTTTCATCTCCCTTTTCATGAAATTGTTTTATATTCTTTTAGAATGATTTCCTTAAGTACAATCTCGCCTCTGAAATCCCACATATCTGGTGTGTTTGTATGTGCTTCAATACAATTAAATTCTAAAAGTCACAGTTCTATTTTTGATGTTCATGAAGTTTATTATATTTTCTCATTTCACATTTTTGTTTCTTTCAAGAAATAGGCTTAGTTAAGAATTAGTAGCCGGGCAGAGTGGCTCACACCTGTAAT
This sequence comes from Carlito syrichta, assembly GCF_000164805.1. Taxonomy (NCBI): domain Eukaryota; kingdom Metazoa; phylum Chordata; class Mammalia; order Primates; family Tarsiidae; genus Carlito; species Carlito syrichta. The sequence continues at coordinate 176,540 of NW_007250578.1, forward strand.
CCCAGCACTTTGGGAGGTGGAGGTAAGAGTATTGCCTGAGTCCAGGGGTTTGAGACCACCCTGGGCAATTTGGTAAGACCTCACCTCTACAATAGATCAAAATATTAGTGGAGTGCAGTGGGTGGCGTGCACCTGTGTTTCCCCTCATTACTTGAAAGGATAGCCTGAGCCCAGCCAGTTGAGACTATGGTGACCTTGAACGTGCCACTTTACTCCAGCCTGGGTGATAGAGTGAGATTCTGAGTCAAAACAAACAAACAAAAAATTAGTAATTCAAAATGCTCACTCTCAACTAATGTTTATGTATTACTTAAAGACAGAACTATTATTTATATATATATATTTATTTATTTATTTATTTATGACAGAGTGTTACTCTGTGGCCCAGGCTGGAGTGCAGAGGCTCAATCGCTGCAGCCTCAACTCCTGGGCTCAAGTGGTCTGCCCACCTCTGTCTCCCAAGTAGCTGGGAGTATAGGTGTGCGCTACCACACCCAGTTAGTTTTTGGTTTTTACTTTTTGTAGAATCAGAGTTTTGCTATGCTGCCCCGACTGGTCTCAGATGCCTGGTCTCCTGTGACCCTTCTCCTTGGCCTCACAAAGTGCTGGTATTATAGATGTGAGCCACTGTGTCTGGCTGAGTCCCTTATTTTTACATCAAAATATCAATTTGGAGATATTTTATTTATATTTTTCTAGTTTCAACTAAATTAACAAAATTATACTATTAAATATTATAAAGCATTACTTTGGAGAATTTTATATTTTAAAATACCACACACCAAGTTATTATACAATTATACAAAACAGTAACAATTCTTTTGGAATCCTCATTACACTTAAAGCTATTTTTAAAATGCCCAAATGAACAAACATGTTCCTATGTTAAATGAAGCACTACATTGACATAATTTTGTATTCTCTTTTATCCCCCTGAGTTATCTAGAAATTCCTGTGTTCCCCAATATTACTATTGCAGAAGTCAGTTTTTGTTTTCTGGTCTAACTTTCTGTTTCATAGCACCTTATATTTAAAGAAATCTCTATATAAGATAAAATTAACAACTTTGGTTTCAATATGATTAAAGATATTATGAAATGTATATATGAAAACAAAACTTTATATTGCTTGCTATTTCCATGTGCTATCCCTATACAAATGGTACAGAGACTGGGAAAGTAGAAATTGTCAATGAATGCCTAAGGACACACTAAAGATGACAAATCACTTACCTTTGGATTCACAGCAAAATTGACAGCTTCTATGATGTTGTTTATAGAGCATGGATTTTGAGACTGACAGATCTACTGTCACCATCTCAGCTATCTAGCTGTGCATCTTTGGACTTTTTACTGAGGTCTCCTACTTGAAAAATTATGTGGGGTGGGGGGGATAAAGGAAATAAAATAGGAATAATTCCTGGCACTGAGTTAGTACTCAGTAAATGTTCTCCCTGCTCCCACACCCCAGCTCAAAGTGGAACATAACCATAAAGTTTTCTCAGTACAAGAACATCAGGTCACTGCAAAGGATAACAAGCCTCATCATGCAAAGCACTTCCCAGTGTGTGTGTGTGTGTGTGTGTGTGTGTGTGTGTGTGAAACACAACAATAGATCTCTGGATTGCTGCCCTACTGTCTTCTATTCACTTCATAGATGTTTTCCTATCCACCTCTTTAATCTTTGGGGTTTAGGGCAAGAAAGAGAAACAGCTGTCCCAGGGAACAGAAAATCTCACAGTGGAGGAGGGAGATAGAAGTTAACAAGAATGGGCATAATTCATCATCATCATCATCATCACTATCAGAGAAAGCTCATATAAGACATGAGTTGCAAATAACATACTTCCTGTATGAAATGGTAATGCCATCATGCCATCATGCAGTTTTGCAAGATAAGAAACCAAAAGAAAACCCACTGAGGCTGAACATTTAACATGCATTTCTTTCACCTGGATTTTGTGTTTATCACCATAGAAGGCCTTATAGTGAGTGCTAGTTTCTAAAGACAGAACCAGATATAAAGGAAGCTTAATGTAACATTATTTTTCGATGTCTATACCTAATATCTATTACACCATGTGGTAGTAACTAAAACTCAGTAAAATCAGTGATTTCCTCTATTTCACTAGGGATGCAGCTATATACCATAGATCCTTCCCCATACAAGATATGGGGTGGGAGTGGTGAGATGTATTTGTATGAGACAATTGACATTAGGCCATCACAGGCATCCAGGCTGCCATGTACTGATACTATATCCTGGTCCCAATGGGCCTTTTGGTCATGGTCTACACAGTTTATTTTTATTTTGTGTTACCATGCAATATTTAAGTTTTCCTATGCTTTTATACTTCATCTGAAACAAGGATTTTTTTTCATTAAAATCTAAATAGTAAAAGTCTTAGACTTTGTGAACCGCATGATCTCAGTCACAACTACTCAACTCTGCTATTGCAGTGCCATCACAGACATAGACAGTGGTTTTTTTAAAAGGCGTGCCTCTCTTCCAATAAAACATACTTTACAAAAACATATGGATCTAACTCATTCTCACCTGTACCAAAAAACATTCTTTGAGTTCTCTGAGTCTTCCTGGGGCACATGAGGGCTGTGGGGGCTGTTCAAGACCTGTCCTGCATAAGAACTCTACTTAAAAATATCTTCTATTCTTACTTAACATTGGGAAAGGAATAACCCTGTAGTCTTGCTCTTCAGGGTAGGGCCTGTGAGATCAGCTTCCCTTTTTCTCTCAGAGTCCCCTCATGAGTCTGGTTTCAAAGGTCAAGTTCGCATTACTAAATACCTTATTCTGTGTGAATGGTGGTCCACGTAGTTGTGAAACGTGGCATTTCAGCAGGATGAGAGGCTCCAGGACTTCTTCTCGGGCATACAGTCAGTGCCCACTCCCTACCATCCTACCTCTTTCCCCTCCCCCCCTCCCCTTCCTCCATTCTGCACAAATATTAGCAGATTTGGGGTGGGAATAGAAAACTGACTCAAACTAAGAACAGTCTTCAAAATATATCATTTATGGCATAAGTTTTGTGCAGAATCTGTCAAGACTTAGGCTTTTAAAAGTCTAATAAATTAAAGTTTTTGCATCTCAAAAGTTTTCTCTGTAGAAGCAGAGCAAAAGGTGCACAAATGTAGAAATGTGTTTATGCTTGTGTTAAGAGACCAAACTTAGATAAAATAGTTAAATAAAAATCTCCCCCAAAATGTAGTGGCTTAAAACTACAACAAATTGCTATTTCTCATGATCTTGTGGGTTGACCAAGTGGTTCTTCTGCTGGTATTTTATTGGACTCCCTCACAAGATTACATTCGGTTAGCTGGGGTCCACGCTCAATTAGAACATCTAAGACAGCTGCGTCTCTCCCTCTGCTTAGTCTTTCACTCCAGACTTCATGGTGTGGCAGTCTCAGGGCAACACTCCAAGGAAGTGAAAGCAGAAGGTGAAAAATCTCTTACAGCCCAGTCTTGGAAGTCACACAATACCACTTCCTCCATATTCTATTGATCAAAACCAATACACAGCTCAGAACGTGGTAACCCCAAATCTGAGAGGGTTTGCATGTAATATTTACCTATCCAAAAGAAGTCATCTAGAGGTTGGTTCATCAGGGAAACATCGGTTTATTAAAACTAATGGGAGGCAGCGATGGTGGCAAGTCAATGAAGAATCCACACCTCAAGGCAGTACAGCCAGCAGTTTTGTAATAAACACAATTAAGCTAATCATTCAAATTTCTATCCAGTGTGTACAATTACATTGATTAAAAGTGATGACTACATTGTTTTCAGCTTTGCTTGGTCACCTGCATCCCATAACTCATTACGGGGACTATGCATAGCCTTCAGAGACCAGCCTTGGCCAGAAGCCACTCTCTGAGGGAAGGGGTAGAAGAAAGTCAGATATAGGGCAAACAGTTCGTGTCCAGATAATACCCCAGAGAGTTACTTTCAAAAGGTGAGGAAACAGACTTTACCCTTGATGGGAAGAGCAATAAGTCATATCGCAAAAGGATGTATTTACTGGAGTGGGAGGAATTTATAGTCATGTTTTGCAATCCACCATATGTCCAAGAGCAAAGTTGTACCTGAGAGGAATCATTTCATGTGTTCATCCTAGTGGTCATCTGAAGGTAGGTGGCTATAAGAGGATAGGGCTAATATCTGATCAGACACCAGGTCGTGTAGTTTGTGCCCTGCGTAAAGATACCCTATAAAAGGACAACTAGAGCTGAGATGCAGGCTGGGTTCCATTCAGCCAACTAGATGCCCTGAAGTGGATTAGCTTCTACAAGGAGGAAGGGGGCATCGATTTGCCAAGCCACAGAACTATGGACTCTTTGCCCAGTGGCAACATTTTTTCATTTACACAAAGCCTTGTTTAGACTAGTAGAGGCCCTGCTGGATACCAACTTTATGTGAATCACATACATAGTGGATCTTGATGAAGGATAAGATTTGTACCACAAAGTTTGGGTAGCTATACCAAAGCCATGCAGAGTTTGCAGTTGGAGAAGGGAAGAGAAAGAAAGTGGATGTTGCTCCTAGTATAACTCCTCTGCTCTCTGTATGTCCTCAGGAGTGAAGTCACTTCCTTAGACCTTGGGGGAGATATGTCCCCAGAGCTTTTCCTAGGTCTTCAGCAGATGTCCAGATATTTTTGCCCCCCATTCTTCCTCTTCTTTATCGTTTCCTTAATCCTATGACCCCCTTCCTACTACAATACCCCATCCTCACTCCCCTTTTCTGTTGTATACTAATCCCTCCAATAGAAATTTTTTAAAAACTTCCTTCCTTAGTGGTGACATTTGTAGAGAGCCCTAAATGTCAGCTGCATGCCTGGATCTGCTGTCCATGAAGCTTTACAGAGGAAAGAAAGGAGCTATAATCTTAGGGTCTGTTGAATTACTAGGGAATGGAGAATAGGAACACTCTAATTCTGTAATTAGACGAAGGAAAGGAGGTATGGTGATGGGATTTTACCTTTAGCAGCAAATGACTTTTCTCCTGGCAAATTAAAAATAAAATATATGAACACATTGAAATGTATACTTTCCTTCAAACTTCCCCTTCTGACATGAATAAAAAATTAATATTTCTTTTCAAACTTAATTACAGTGATGCTATTTCTTTTGGCCTAATACCTCAAACCTATTATGCTAAAAGAGCATCCTCATCCTCTATGGATTGAGTTCCTTCACAAACTATATTAACTTATCTGGCATGTACCAATACCATGTCCAGGTAGCCCAGGTTTCTTCACAATTCTCCCTTCATGTTATTGGAGTCAGGAAGTGGGAGAGGAGCAAGGAAGGAAGAAAATGTACTTTATGTCACTGCTTTGAAATTAAGAAATATCAAGGTGATCTGAACTGATCCAGAGGTTCTGTGGGAGACTAGGGCCTTCAGTCGAGCTCAAGGGGATTTGTAACAGTGAAGAGGGGGAAAATAATATTAAAAGATACATAGATTTTTAGAGGTGAGAAACTGAGCTTGGTATAATCAGGGCAAAGTAAGAGATCTGAATGTTCTAAAATAAGTAGGGTATTCTACTTCCATATTTCTAAAGTTATAAGGCTTTAATTATAATGAACAATCTTTACATAAAGTCCAGAAACTAGAATTACTAACATATTGTTCTTATTCATACAAATAAAGGGTAAGTTGTTAATAAGTTTTCTACTACTTGTTTTTGTGATATGATGCCTCTATAATTATAGGATCTGGATAATTGGCACAAGATGGCTTAATAAAAGTCAGTTGGGGGAATGCTTCCAGCTTCTGCCCATTGAGCAAAATGTTGGCTGCAAGTTTATCATAGATGGTTTTTATTGTTTTGAGGAATGCTCTTTCTATGCCTAAGTGTTCAAAACTTTTTTTTTAATCAAGAAAGGACGCTGGATTTTGTTGAATGCGTTTTCTGCATCTATTGAGATAAACATGTGGTTTGGGTTTTATATCTGTTAATGTGCTGAATTAGAATTTGAACAAGACAAGGATGGCCACTCGCTCCCCTCCTATTCAACATAGTACTGGAAGTCCTAGCCAGAGCAATCAGTGGTATCCAAATAGGAAAAGAGGAAGTTAAGCTATCCCTCTTTGCTGACAATATGATTCTATACCTAGAAAACACTAGGGAATCTGTTAAAAGCCTCCTATCATTGATAAACAACTTTAGTAAAGTCTTGGGTTACAAAATCAACATGCAAAAGACAGTTGCATTTCTGTACAACAGCAACAAGCAGGCAGAAAACCAAATAAAAAACACAATCCTATTCATGCACACACAAAAAAGGAAAAATAAATACCTTGGCATCCACCTAACCAGAGAAGTGAAAGACCTTTACTACAAGAACTACAAAATACTACTCAAATAAATCAAGGGAGAAATAAAGAAATGGGGAAACATCCCAAGCTTATGGATTGGAAGAATCAGTATTGTCAAGATGTCTATCCTACCCAAGGCAATCTACGGATTAATTGCAATAGCCATCAAATTACCAACATCATTTTTCATAGATCTAGAAACAATACAGAAATTCATATGGAAACAAAAAAGAGCATGACTAGCCAAAACAATCTTCAGCAAAAAGAACAAGTGGGAGGTATCACACTTCCAAGTTTATTACAAGGCTACAGTAACCAAGACGGCATGGTGTTGGTACAGGAATAGGTACATAGACAAATTGAACAGGACAGAGATTCCAGAAGTAAAAATATGGTCTCTCAACCAACTCATCTTTGACAAAGCCACCAATAATAATCTTTTGGAAAAAGGAGACCAAATTTAGCAAGTAGTGCTGGGAAAACTGGTTGACCACATGCAGAAAAATAAAACTGGACCCTTACCTATCATCATATACTAACATCAACTCAAAATGGATCAAGGACCTAAAAGTAAAACCTCAAACTATAAGAATCCTAGAAGGAAACATAGGAAACACTCTTCTGGACATCAGAGTAGGCAATGAATTTTTTACCAACTCCCCAAAGGTGAATGCCTTAAAAGCTAAGACAAGTGGGATCTCATCAAACGAAAAATTTTTGCACAGCAAAAGAAACCATCAAGAAAGTAAAGAGACATCCCACAGAATGGGGAAAAAATTTTGCAAATTACGCACCTGACAAAGGCCTAACATCCAGGATCTATAAGGTATTCAAATGAAGTGAAAGGAAAAAAATAAACAGTCCCATTAAAAACTGGGCAAAAGACATAAACAGACACTTCTTAAACGATGATATACAAGCAGCCAACAGACACATGAAAAAATGCTCAGTCTCACTAATCATCAAAGAATGTAAATCAAAACCACAATGAGATACCACCTAACTTCAAGGATGGCTACCATTAACAAGTTAAAAAATAACAGATGCTAGTGAGGGTGCAAAGAAAAGGAAATGCTTCTACACTATTGGTGGGAGTGCATACTAGTTCGTCCACAATGGAAAGCAGTGTGGCAATTCCTAAAAGAACTAAAAATTGACCTTCCACACAAGTCCAGCAATCCCTCTCCTGGAAGTATACCCGGAAGAACATAAATTCCTCTAGCAAAAAGACACCTGCACATGCTTGTTTTTTTCTGCACTAATCACAATACCAAAAGCATAGAACCAACCCTGCTGGACTAGATAAAGGAAATGTGGTACATATACACAATGGAGTATTATGCAGCCATAAAGAAGAACAAAATCATGGACTTTGCAGCAACTTGGATGGAGCTGGAGACCATTATACTAAGGGAACTATCATAGAATCAAAGAACTGAATACCGTATGTTCTCACTCATAAGTGGGTCCTGGTTACTAGTCATATTAGCACAAGGGTGGGATCAACAGTCACTGAACACTACTAGGAGAGGGAGGAAGAGGGGTACGGGGAACACATGATAGCACAAAGTATACCTGGTCCAATATTAGGGGGAGTGAGGGCCAGTAGAAAGCCCATACTTCACCTGCATGCAGTCTACTTATGTAGGTAATCCTCACTTGTATCTCACAGTTCTAAAATAAATAAAGTTTTAAAAAATTACAACACTTAATGTCCTAAGCAAAATAAATTTTAAAAATTCAGTTAGAAGAAAGTCATTATAAATGTTTCAACAGATGAGTGTGATCATTATAGCACTGCTTACAATAGCAAAATTTGGAAGCCAATTTCATTGTCCAACAATAAGTGAATGATTAAGTATATCCATACAAAAGGATACCACTCAGCCATTAAAAATAATATTGCATGTCTTTGTAGCTGAAGCAAAAATAAATAAATAAATAAATAAGAAAGAAAAAATAATGCTGCAAAAATAAATTTATTGACATAAAATTATATGTTAGGTAGAAAATCCTGGCTATAAAACAAATCCCCAAAACAATCTGGTTTTTATTTTACAAACATGTCTCTGTTTTCCTCTATCATCCACATTCCATTGCCTCACCTTTTTCAACAAAAAAGTATCTGGAATTATACATAATAGAAAGGGTCAAATAGCTCTAACTTAGCTTGCTAAGAGTAATTCTGTGTATTTCAAAACGAGTTTCCTTTAGTTTATCTGCAGATTCTGATTTTTCTGTAATTAAAATTAATTGCTTTGTAATTTAAAACAATCATTTTATACAAAATGAGAAATCAATTTAGGAAAAGAGCAAGTCAGGAATACTTGATCAGCACAGGAGATTTTGACCTGCTTTGTTTGCAACCTGGGCCAGTTCATCCCTCCTTAGGCAACCTGGTGGTCTCCCGCTCCCGGGAGGTCACCATATTGATTTAAAACTTAGTGCAGACACCTGATTAGCATAGTGTACTGCAGCCCAGAACTCCTGGACTCAAGTGATCCTCCAGCCTCAGTCTCCCTGGTAGCTGGGACTATAGGCACGCACCACCGCGCCCAGCAGGAATACTTGGAGTATAATACTATTATCATATATTCCCACAAAAGATTCTTTGGTGCCACTGTCAGAATTTAGAGCTAGTTAAACTGAATATATCTGACTCAGCATGGCATTTCTTTTTGCTCTTATGCTAATGCTTAAAAGCTTGAAACTCTATCCAATACATTTCATAAAATATTTATTGAACACCTACTGTGTGCCAGCTATTAAGGATATAAAATTAACAAGACAGTTTTGTTGTAATTTAAGTCAATAAGTGCTCTCACAGTAATGTGTACCTCTTTGAAAATATGAGATGGTTGGTCTGATGATATTCCACAGGGGGAAAAAAATTCATACAAAACAATGTCCAACAAAGTTCATACTGAAATAATCTATTTATATTTTCACTGCTTTAGTTCTTTTAATATTTTAAACATAATGTAGGATTATGCTAAATCTTTATTTTAAAAATACCCTCATATTTGTGGTTCTTCACTATGACACCAACTCTGTTCTCCATTTGAATCAATAGCATTTCAATTCTTTTATTCCTTTTGGTAGAAATTATTTCAATCTGTTTAATCTTTGAGCCAAATCTCTCAGTTTGACTTTAAGATCCTGACTAAAAAGACTCTAGTTCCCTCATGAGGCAAAACTGTTTTTAAAGACAAAATCAGAAAGTATGTTTCAGACTAAAACTGCTAAACCTTGGGTAACCAACAAACTAAAATCATTTAAGTTGGGTTTAGTAACTGTACAAGTCTACCCCATTATATTATATATCATAATGTTTTATGAATTAAAATTTTAAATCAGAATGTAAAGAAACCTGGAGACCATCTTGTACTATTGTTTTATCTCGTGGATCAGAAAACTTAAGCTAGAAATAAAGTAACTTGTAGGAATGGAAGTTGTTTTGCATAGTGCCTTATGAAATACAGGAATGTGAAACTGGTAGCTATTGTTATTAGAACCTTGTTCAGATTACCAGTCCATTACTTTCACTTGCTTTGGAGTATTTCTCCCATATTGTAGGGTAAAACTTTTCCTTGGACCTCTAATTTGCTCAAGATATCATGCATATTGTTTTGTTTTGCTTTGTTTTCCATAGGTCCTGATAGATCAATTTGTTCATTTAACTCATATTTATTGAATACCCACCAAGTGTCAGGTACTGGTTTTGGGATTAATTTTAATGCTAACAGAAATTATTATTAAACAATGAGTATTGCTCCAAAACGAACATTTTGTGGCTAGTCCTGTGGTGTGTGTGTGTGTGTGTGTGTGTGTGTGTGTGTGTGTGTGTGTGTAGAGTGAGAGATAGAGTGTGCGCACATGTGAGAGAGAGAGAGAGGTCTTTTCTCTCCTGTGTAAAATTTCTATCTTAACTGCCATTATATGCCAAACATATACTATTAAAATTAGCTTGTTTCTGAGAAGCATATCTACACTAAGTCTTCTGGGTTTTATGATGAAATGCTAATTTCTCCTTTATAAAACAGGTTTTTTATTTCATAATTTTGAGTAGGATGGTACTTTCAAAAACCCTGCATCTGATTAGATTTGGGGCATTAAACATTTCATCATAATACTTTTTCTTGGGCCTGTGGCATTGTCATTTTATTCTTAAGTAGAACAGTTTTCATTAATTTTAAGACTTTCCTTTCAGAATGAAATGAAATAGTACAAGTAATGCTGTATGAAACAGTACAGATTGAACATCCCTAATTGAAGATCCAAAATACAAATGCTCCAAAATCCAAAACTTTTTGAGTGTCATTGTGACACCACAACTGGAAAATTTCACACATAAGTACTGAACACAAATTTTATTTTTCATGCACAAAATTGTTTACAATATTGTATAAAATTACCTTCATGCAATGTATATAATGTGTATTTGAAAAATAAATGAATTTTGTGCTTAGACTTGGGTCCCATCCCAAGATATCTCATTATGTATATGAAAGTATTATAAAATTGGAAAAAAATTGAGATCTGAAACACTTCTGATTCCAAGCATTTCAAATAAGGGACACTCAACCTGTACAATGCCAGACTCAGAAGTACTGCTTCCTTCTTTGAATTATCTGTCTCCATTGTAAAACTGACGGTCAATTTTTAGTAACTCCTGATCATTTTTCTATTTCTCCTGTTCTTTTTTTCACACCTCATGCAGCATTTTGGTCCTATTTGCTGGTGATCTCTTTTTATAGGTCTGCCCTGGCTTTTCTTTTCAGTTGTTATTTGACGCTACTAGTCTTGCTGTCAATGCCTCTCAGTCCTTGGATTCCAGATTGCTATTCTATATCCATCTGCTCTATCCTGATTGTCAGTGAAAATTGTTGCTTTACGCCTGGTGGGATATCAAAACTCTGACAATCTTTGGCTCATGCCTCATGCAGAGATGGGTAGTGCAAGACAAGGGATACAGACTTTTTGGTTATACATTTAGGATAACTCCCAAATTTTCCAAAGACTCACACTAAAGAAAGGCAAACAGCAAAGAAGTTGCAGGACCTCCAAAAAAAAAAAAAAAGAAAAGAAAAAAAGAAAGAAAGAAAAAGAAAAGAAAAGAAAAGAAAGAAAGAAAAAGAACAATATCTTCAGTTCTAGGCTTAAGAACAAACATTATCAAAGTTGCAAGGAAATATACACAAGTATCTCCTGACTGTTTTTTGGGGGGAAGGGGAGAAGGAAGCTCGGAAATTGTTTGTAGGTACTGGTATTAAAATGTTACAAACACTAAAAATTTCTTGATGCTTGCAAAAGAACTACAATATACACAATAAACAAAGAATTACCAAATTAAAGTCCTAACCCATAGTACCATGGATGCTAAAACCTATGTCTTAGACTAGCCAAGTACTAAAGCTACACTTGTCAACACTGTATTAACCAGTATTTTAAACCTCATTTTTAGGTCACACATCACACTAATAAACCAGTAAATAAAGCACCATTAAGAGTATCTGTCAGTCGGACTTGGTGGCTCAGCCTGTAATCCCAGGGCTTTGGGAGGTTGAGGTGAGTGGATTGCCTGAGCCTGTGGGTTCGAGACCCGCCTGGGCAACTTGGTGAGACCTCAATAAATAAAAAAATGAGCCGGCTGTGGTAGCGCGCACCTGTAGTTCCAGCTACTCGGAAGGCTGAGGCGGAAGGATCGCCGGAGCCCAGCAGGTCGAGGCTGCGGTGGCCGGGAGCGGCCACTGCACTCCAGTCTGGGTGACAGAGTGAGACTCCAACTCAAAAAAGAAAAAAAAGAAAAGAAAAAAAAAGAATATGTGTCAAAATGTAGACAGAAGGCCACAGCTAAACTCTATAGAAAAATCTGCCACCACATAATTAACATGTTACCAAAAAGTTTTTAAGCTATTTCTTCTATTTATATCCTTATACCAGATAGGAATATAAATAGAAGATTTATATCTTCTATTTTGAGATAAAGCCAAATAACCTAATTTCACAGAGGGCCATAGGCCATTGCAAGTCCTGACTTTGGGTGTGTCAAGGTTTGTCATTGCAGCAGAAGGAAGGCTGAAACAGAAAGTTGTATATATCATTAAAAAATACTGTTTACAAATGTGGGGGGGGGGGTTGTCTTTTAAAAACGGCAAACCCCACCATCTTCTTGAAGTCTGCGTTCTCATCTTCTAGAATAGATGCTAAGCTTTTGAACAAACCTACAAGAGAAGCAAGCCCTCTCCAGGAAACCACAATCTCCTTCCACACAAGGACAGCGGGGTTCCCTCTTTAGTCGCCTTGTCGTTTCCCCTCTCATCTGAGAACTGTTTTGCCATTCGATAGCAACCCAGGAAGAGAAGGTGCGCCCCAAATTGGCGGGGCTCTGCCAAATACCAGAGGCCCTTCTTTAGAAGAGGGAGGCTCCTCGTGTGGACGTGAGGCGCCCCTACCAGAGTGCCGGCTCGCAGAAACGGAAACCACTAGCCGCGCTGAAGTGAGTCAAGTGATGAAATCAAGACTACATGGGAAGGAAGCTCACGAACCTAACCGGTGACAGAAGCTGCCGAACCCTCCCCGAGGAAACCGCACGCGCCAACAGCAGCCCTCCCGAAGTGGTCCTCAGAGGACCCCAGCCTCCCAGCCTGCGGGCAGCACACCCCTTCATCTTGGGGAAGCGAAGAGGAAGAGAGGGGGCGTATCTCTACGTCTCCTGGTTCCCCAAGGACCCAGACTGTGTTCTGGATACGAGGTGGCCGTTGCCGCCGGACCAGTGCAGGACGGGCTAGGAGGCGAGACGCTAGCGGAGAACCCGCCTGGCGGGCTGCGCAGAGGAGCCCGCGGCC
>NW_007250578.1:189952-230687 GCF_000164805.1 Carlito syrichta
CCTGCCCTGCCCTGCCCAGCCGCCAGGTAAGCCTGCGGGCTGGCGGCGGACGGTACCCCTGGGCTGCGACGGAAGGGTGATGGGACCACCGCGGAGGTTTGCGGGTTGGGGACAGGGCTGCGGTCCCGGTGGCCGGTTGGAGACGGTCTCGAGAACGGAGTTTCGGTTGCCCCTGGGGAGAGGTCGAAAGGGGCGCCCGAAGGAGAGGTGCGGGGCTGGAGGTGGCGCCCCGGGGGAAGCCCAGTCACCCCCCTCGCCCGCGTTGGCCCCCGTCAATCACTGTGAGGCGACCCCAGAGAAGTAGGACCGGGACCAAAGTCCTGGTGGCCCCGGGCTTGTCCTTGGGTGGGCTGCAGGGCTGCGGGGCTGAACGGGTGGGCCAGCGCGGGGCGGCCGCGTTGGCACTGGGTCCAGCAGTTTGTCCGTCTCCTCCTGTCCCCTCGGCCGGGGAGGGCCACCCCGCGACGGGGAAGGGCCCGGTTCCGCCAGGCAACTTTCTCAGCCGGACCCCAGACAGTTCTAGGCTGGAAACCGCGGCCGCCGAGCCATTTACATGGTTTCCGAGTGGTTTGGAAGGCGCTCTGTGGTCGGGACGCCGACGTCCCTCTCTCTCTGTTTGGACTGCACACTTTTCCGGGTACGCTCCCCAAGCCAGAGCTGCGCCCACTTTCCGGCCTGATTCGGGAGAGTTTTCGTGGCAGGAGGAAATTCAGCTGCCACGCACTCGCCGCACACCACCTCCATAGAAAACCTGTTGACTCAAGGACCTGCATATCGCGGCTATGGTTTGCCCGTGGCATATGACTCAAGGTTCAAAAAAACATTGTTTCGGGATCCTGCCACGTCTGAACTTGGGTGTGCCAGGCCCAAATTCCTCTCTCTGCCTAATCAGGCTTTTCTGAAGCCTACGAATTGAGGGGGAAACTGGCACATACCTTGGACTTTTATTTCCTTTTTACTCAAACTCATCAAATAACTGTTTCTGGTTTTGGAACTCCATCGAGTTGCCAATGTTTCTACTTTTTTGCAAGATGTTATTATGCTAACATAACTTGCTATAGAAGTTATGCTACATAGTGAAGACGTTTGCAATCACATTCTATGGTTAAAAAATTAGAAAGTTTCTGCATTGTGATTTGGGAATCTCCGGTTGTGGGAAAATCGTTTGCTTCTTTTGTTGTATAAATTTTTCTTTTTGGCTAAAATACATGAGGTTAAGTCACACCCTACAATTAGATTTCTTAAAAATTTAACCTTTAATATCTGAAGTCTAGAGTACATGTTGTACAGTCTGAGCAGTTTATGTGTACCAAACATCTTTCTTTTTATATTGCTTTAACCAACATTTTATATATAAATTTCTAATAATAAATAGCAATTCCACCCCCTAGATTTGTTTTGTTCTAGCTCTGCTATTTTAAAAATATATTTAAAATAGTACATTTCACTTAAAATGGATTAGGCAGCAGACATACTTTTTTTAAAGGTGCAATTAAAAGCGAAAAGCCAGTCACAACATAACAGGATGTAATTATTAATTCAATCAGAGCGTTTCTGTTTTCCTTAAAAGACACTCATCTGTCCTCTTCATCTTTGCAAATATTGTTTAAATATTAGCTATAAGAGTTTTTCCCTGAATTTTGAATATTAAATTAATCTTCATTGATTATTGGGCAGATATTATCACACTACCTCTACTCTTACCTCAAGGGAGAAGTGTAACATGTTTTCATTAGCTAAAGTAACAGTATGCCTCTGTTACTGTTATCTGTAAAATAGGGAAAATAATACTTTCCTAGATTAAGATAACAAGGCCTTAAACAAATCAGGAATATCCTCTAGCCCTAGCCCTTTCAGGATTTCCTTGTCATTTTGAAGATTCAGTCAATCCATTCAGTTTGCAATAAACTGAAGCTGAGAGAGGTATTGTAATTTCATTTCACCCTGAGATGGCATTACTGTTCCAGTGTCTTGACTCATATCTCCTGTATCTTTTTTTTTTCTTTTGTATAGTTTGTAAAACCTTTGCAATTGCAGAATAGTTCACGTTTTTTTCTGCAGCTCTGATTTACCCTAATTTCTACTTGTTCGAATGATGCCTGACTCTGTGGAGATTGCCCAATGAGGCCATCATGCTTTTCCTCTCATTGTGGAATGTGTGTGTTGAAGATGCCATGCTGATTGAGATTTTTATTTCTTTCTTCGTAGTTCTGAGCCACAGTTAACTTTTTTGAGTCGATATGGGCAATATTATATTGGCTTAAAATATATTTTATGAGGCAGCAACCCATTGTCTTTCATCCTTTTGCAGCACTCTAGATTTTGGGTTTCAAGAACACTTCCTTAACACCAAAGTTTTTAAAACCTTTTTTGACTATAATCCTCAGTAAGTACTGTATTTTATGTCTCAACTCCATACACTCTAGTCTGTGTTTATAAATGAACAATGTTTTATAAAACAAAATCTAACTTTAAAATGTGGATGTTCTCTATTATCTTAATTTTAAAAATATTGGTCTGAATACACTAAATTGCTTTTATGATCACAAATGTGATGGAATGTAGCAGTGTGAGAATTGCACTATCCTGTTGAATTTACTCTCTCTCTTACACACACATACACTCAGGAAAGAAAATCAAAGTACTATTTCATAAGACCATCCTGTAATTCTAATTAGACCTTTATTGAAGGACTTGAGTCTCTAGGACCTTAGTACTAGATTAAATCTTGCAAACATTAGGAGCTGCATGAAACCTTATTGTACATTTCTGTGGGGGTTTTTTAAAATTTCTTTTCTTCTTCTTTTTTTAATTATAAAGATGTGGAGTGCAATTCAGGGTTAGGTATACAAACGTTGATTATACAGGTACCCTTGCTGATGTGGTATACCCCTCTCTCCCCTAGCAGTTTCCCTCAACTGCCAATCCCACCCCGCCTCCCATGATAGTTTCCCACTACTGCCAATCCTTTTCTTATAGTATTATAATTGTTCAAGATCCACTTATGAATGAGAATATATGGTACTCTGTTCTTTGTTTCTGTGATAGATCACTGAGTATGACCAACTCTAAATCCATCCAAGTGGCTGCAAAGTCTGTATGTTTGTCCTTCTTTATGGCTGTGTAATATTCCGTTGTATATATGTACCGCATTTTTTTTATCCAGTCCAGCTTTGACGGGCAACATGGTTGGTTCCATGTTTTTTGCTGTTGTGAATAGAGCTGCAACAAACATACGTGTGCAGGTATCTTTTTTATAGAATGATTTGAGTTCCCCTAGGCATATCCTGATAGGGGAATTGCTAGGTCATATGGAAGGTCAATTTCTAGTTCTTTCAGATACCGCCACACTGTCTTCCAAAGAGGTAGTTTGCATTCCCACCAGCAGTGTAGAAGTGCTCCTTTCTCTCTGCATCCTCGTTTGTTTTGTTAAGGATGGCCATTCTAACTGGGGTTAGGTGGTATCTCAATGTGGTTTTGATTTGCATATCTCTGATGACAGTGAGGCCAAGCACTTTTTCATGTGTCTGTTGGCTGCCCGCATATCTTTTTTTGAGAAATATCTATTGAATGGAGCTGTTTGTTTTTTTCCTTTCAGCATGTTTGAATTCATTGTAGATCCTAGTTGTTAGGCCTTTGTCAGGCATACAGTTAGCAAATATTTTTTTCCCATTCTGTGGGCTGTCTCCCTGCTCTATTGATGGTTTCTTTTGCTTTGCAGAAGCTCATTAGTCTAATGAGATCCCACTTGTCTTTCTTATTTCTTAAGGTATGGGCATTTAGGGTTCTGAGTAGGGATTGGTTGCCAGTTCCAATTTCCATTTTCTCGACATGCTGTAGTGAATTGGGGAATGGAAAAAGCAAGAAATGTTTTTTTGGAGAAGCTTTGGTTGGTAACAATTATCAAGTGAAAGTTTGAGAGAGAAAAATAATTCTATCCAGCTCCATTCTAAACTCTTAAGTTTTATGACAGAGTTATAGTTCTGGGTGGAGTCAGACAAATTTAGTTTATTGTTTGGTTTGTATTCTGTTAATATTTTATATTTTTCCATTTTATTATGAAACAAGTAGAGACAAATTATAGGAATCACCCACCCTCTTGCCCCCAAAAGGCTACATTGAGAGATTAGAATAGATTCCATAGGTGATTTGCAGGATACAGTCTTAGAAGCTCTGATGGATAATTATATATTCTGTAGATACTTTCAAGTTTAAGTTGCCCTTACAGTCTTGGTGGAGGAAATTTTTCTCCTAAAGGAAATATTACCATATTTATTATGTTAGAAATGGTCAATACCTGAGTCATCTTCAGGCGTATTCGGTTCTCTGGTCCATAAAGTATGAAAATGTATTTGGGATTACAGATCTTTTGTAGGCATTAAATCTGATTGTGAAGACAGGTGATTGTTTTCAATTACCTGTTTAATTATGCATCTAGTTAGTATCAGAATAATTAGTATTAGATAATTTGGATACATTTAATACAACTAACATACTGTCAATGGCAACACTGAATTCAAAACAATTCCAGCACTGACAAGGGTCCAAAGTGCATTCACTCATGATGAGGCAAAGACAAGTAGGATTCTGAGTTCTGGGTGTTTAGAGACTACTGACAATTAGATGAAACTTCCTCAAGTCATTCTCTGAATTGGGCTCATATTTTTTTGGCACTAAATACAGAATATTTCCCCAAGTACATCTTTTTCCTACAGATGTTGCAATTTCACACTGTCCAAACTAATTTGCTTATCTCTGTGATTGACAGCTGAACATCTTCAAGTTGTCATAATTACTGAAGATTATGTATGTGTAAACCAGATACTTCATTCCATCAAAAAGCAAACATACAACCACCATCACTTTCTGTATTCTACCTATAGATAGTAGTACATTTACTGCTTCTTATCTACAGTTCTAAAAATCAACCTCTCGAAACCAAAAATTTTTTGTAACTCATTTCTTAACAAAACTTGAACTCATATGGAACAAAGCCGTCAGGAGGCTATCATGTATCTCGTTTCAGTGGGATGTGTCTCACTGCAGAAATAGTGCTGTTTGATTGCATAATACTGTCCTAGACCCTGCTAGGATACACTGTTATATTGGATATGTAAACCATATCACCCTTCAAACATCCACAAAATTTGGATTTTTTTTTTTAAATTTTGGGTCAGAGTCTCACTCTGTCACCCAGGCTGGAGTGCAGTCGCACACTCACAGCCACCCCAGCCTCAACCTGCTGAGCTCAGGTGATCCTTCTGTCTCAGCCTTCTAAGTAGCTGGGACTACAGGTACGTACCACCACATCATCTATTTTATTTTTAATTGTAGAGATGAGGTCTCACCAAGTTGCCCAGGCTTGTCTCAAACTCCTGAGCACAGGCAGTCCTCTCGCCAGTCACTGGCCTTGATTATTTTTGAGACAGGGTCTTGATATGTTGCCAAGGCTGACCTTGAACTCCCGGGCTTAAGCAATTCTCCTGCCTCAGCCTTCTCCAGACACTGAATCTGCCAGTGCCTTGGTCTTGCACTTCTCAGCCTCCAGACTATGTGAAGTAAATCTGTGTTGTTTTTAAATTACCCTGTCTAATGTATCTTATTATACATGGACAACAACGATCAGGTCACTTAACATTTTATACCTTCCGTTTTATACCTCACCCCCCAAATTCTTCTTTCACTTCTACTGACCTAGTTTAGGGTTTTATCAACTCTTGACAAGAGTACCATAGCCACCTCCTATTTGATACCTCAATAGATAGTCTTGTCATCCTCAAATGCATCCTTGGGAGGATAAGGATGATAATCTTTTTAAAGATATAAATTATTTCAGCTGTGTCAAATCCTTAAATAACTTTTCATTGCTCACAGGCTAGAACCCACAGTCCTTAAAATGGTCCCACAGGATCTGACCCTTGCTTTTTTCTGGATTGATATGCCATAAACTGAAATTTTATATCCCAGCAACAGACGTCATTGTTTTTTCCTGTGTGCTTTTCTTTTGCACTCCCCACTGCTGAAAGTACTTTCCCTTATCTCTTTACTTCTATCTATAACTCTTAATGGTTCTTAAGACTCAACAAAGGTGTTGCTTCATTTAGGAAACCGCACCCCCCACCTACACCTCCACATAAACCTGAACTGGGTGAGGTATCCTGTGCATATGTCTATTATTCACTTACGCTTGTGATATAAGTATAGTTTTCTATCTGTGTACACACATAAACACACAGCCCTTTTAGATTATTTGCAAAGCATGTAACATTTCTCTTTCCACTAAGCCTTTTGTGGAATAAAAATGTTGGAGTAAAAGTGTCACAGCAAGGGGAGAGACATCAGCAGGCAGTATAAGTCAATTTGCTTTTTTAGTGGGTAGCAACCAAAAAAATTGGGGAGTAGGAAACTTGACTGTATTTAATTGGTCTATTTAATTTGGATTGCTGTTATTTCCATCTTGAGTTCCATGTTATTTTGGGGCCTTTTGGTTCTGTTCCAAGATCTGGATTTTGCCACTTGGAAGTGAAAAGTTAACTTTGTGATTGAAGTGTCTTGCAGCTTTTGTTTATAAATATTTCACAGTTGAGTATATTACTATTTGTTGAGGAGTTAAGAGGGGCAGCCTTTACTTCATGAATATAATTTAGTTAGACGAGGCCAAAAAACAAAACCCAAACCAAGAAAACAACCCCCCAAATAAGATGAGACAAAAGATTTCCTGGAGTCTCCTGTCCTCCTAACATCTCCCTGGCTAGCCCTTTGCCAAGTTCTGTCAATTTTATCTCCTAAATGTTTCTCAGATCCAACCACTTTTTTTCATTCTTGTCACTACTGTCATCTCTTGCCTGGATTTTTGCCATGGCCTTCCTATTCATCTATCTGAACTCTGGCTTCTGGCTTGTTGATTTCCCACACTATACCCAGAGTGATCTTTTCAGAACATTTCATTGTGTTACCCCTTGCTTAAGGCCCTTTTTTGCCCTTAGGGTATGGTGGACTCCTTAACATGCCTAAAAGCTTGGCATGAGTTGGCATCAAGCACATGCCACGTTTGTCATGACTCCAGCCCCACTAGCTTCTCTCTCTCTCTCTTTTTTTTTTTTGACATGTTCATCCTGCCTCTAGGTCTTCTCAAGTGTTCTCCCTGCCTGGAAGGCTCCTCTGTCCTTTTTTGGCTTATCTAGCTAATATGCAGCCTTCAGGTTCCAGTTTAAGCTCCCACTTTCTCAGCACGAACAATACTATGGAATTTTTCAACAGTCCTGCTCCTAAACCCCAACTCTGGGTTAGAGTGAAGACTATGACCTAAAGAAATAAAGTCCTACTTAGTACCGGAATATTGACTTTTAAAAATTAAAGTTTCCTCACAAAGAGGGCAGACTTTAATATATGACCCATATGTTAGAAATTAGATCTAATTATTAATGTCTTTATATTTTTATCAGGCAATAATAGTTCATGTTTATTGTCATAATAAGTATTAGTCCTTATTTATTATTTTACTACCAAGCACTTACATGTCAGGTATATTTTAAGCAATTTGAGTTAACTTATTTAATCTTCAAGGAACTCCTATGAGGTACATACTATTTTTTTCTCCTTATATCATAGATAGAAAATTTGAGAGATTAAGTTATTTGCTTCAATCTATGAGGCTGGTCAAATATCTGAGCAAAGATTAAAATCTGAAGCAGTGTGTTTTCAAATCCCATACGGTTAGCCCTCTGTTTTCATGGATTCTGTGTCTCCAGAATCAACAAACCTTGTATTGAAAATATATAGAGAAAAAAATGAAAAAATAACAATATAATAATTAAAAAATACAAATAAAAAATAATACAGGTTGGATGCAGTGGCTCATACCTGTAATCCCAGCACTTTTGGAGGCTGAGGCCTGAGACTAGGAGTTCAAGACCAGCCTGGACAGCATAGTGAGACCTGTCTCTACAAAAAAATAACAAAATGAGCCACTTCCGGTGGCGTGTGCCTGTAGTCCTAGCTATGCAGGAAACCGAGGCTGGAAGATTGTTTGAGTCCAGGAGTTCTAGGCCGCAGTGAGCTATGGTCATGCCACTGCACTCCAGCCTGAGATGGGACCCTTTCTAAAAAAAAAAAAAAAAAAAAAAATATATATATATATATATATATATATACACTATATATATAATATACCAACTATTTACATAACATTTATATGTTATTAGGCATTATAAGTAATCTAGAGATGATGAGATGTCTTAAAGTATCCAGGAGAATGTGCATAGGTTAAATGCAAATACACCATTTTATATGAAGGACTTGAGCATCCTCAGATTTTGTTCTCTGAAAGGTCTTGGAACCAATTCCTGGCAGATTACAAGGCACGACTGTACATCTGTCCTAATTCTATGTAAATAAAATTAAATGGGATTATTAAAAGACTTATAACAACAAAAATCCCATTGACCTTGCCCTTCTTCTCTCGTTTCCTCTGTTATACTGCCACTTTCACCACTTTTAGATGTTTCTTTCAGTACTTACCTTTTGAAATAATATGCGTATACAACAATTTTTTAATGTATCAATATTTAACATTATCTACTGACTTCTCATTATGGTAGATAAATATTTAGCTCTTACACACACACACACACACACACACACACACACACCCCTCTGCTCTCTTCCTTGACCTCCCAGTATAATTCTCACATTGTTTGCAATTTAGTATTCATTATGAGTATGAAAATATTATTTACTACTGAGTCAAGCAAGCTTATTGTGAGTATGATTCCTTACTTGTAGAATTTTTTAAAATTCTGGAGTTAATAATTAACTCATTTAAGAAAAATAATTTGCTTAGTTTTCCCATATGTCGATTGGAGTACAATTTTTATGTACTCTAACATCTCACTTTGATTTGCCGTGTAGTGCATCATACCAGATTTATTGATCCCTTCCTGGAGTTATCTGTCCTCTTGTCCTCATTTGGACTGTTGCTGTCTATGCCTGTTCCACAGCTGCTGTTTGGGATTACTCTTTGTTGACATCTCTAATGGAGTCTTTATTCCTTAGATACTATGACTTTTGTTTTTTGTTTGTTTGTTTGTTTGTTTGAGTTGGAGTCTCACTGGGTCGCCCAGACTGTCCTGCAGTGGCTGCTCCCGGCCATCGCAGCCTCGACCTGCTGGTCTCCAGCGATCCTTCCGCCTCAGCCTTCCGAGTAGCCAGAATTATAGGCACGCGCTACCACGCCTGGCTGATTTTTTTATTTATTGTAGAGATGAGGTCTTGCCTCCCAGGTGGGCTCAGGCAATCCACTCACCTCAGCCTCCCAAAGGCGCGGGATTACAGGCTGAGCCACCGAGCCCGGCTAACTTTTGTTTTTTATTTACTCCCTCATTAAGATGAAACACATCCTCCATCACCTTCCTGAGAAATGGTGCATAGAATTAAGAAATTTGAGATATTGCATGTCTAAAACTTTTCTTCTGCCTTCATACATTTTCCTCTTTGTTTTGTTTTATTTGTTTTTAAAATTTGTTAGTAGTTACTCTATTCACAGAGTTCACAATTTTCAAAAATTTGAAAGTGATATGATGTCTTCTCTTCACTGTTGCCCTCTGACACACGGTTTTTCTCTCTGGAGATAACCAATGCCACTTTTTTAAAATTTAAAAATGATATGTGTATATTTTCCCTCTTTTAAAAATACAAATGATTCTAGGTTGTTTGTTCCCATTTAACAATATTGTGGAGAAAATTTCATATCAGTATACAAATTAGCTTTGGTTTATACTCTGCATAATATTTCTTCATATGATTCTATTATAATTTATCTATTTCCCCAGTGGTAAAGTTGTAGTTTCTTTCAAGCTTTTAATATTAAAATAATGCTTTAATGTGCAAGTTTATAGGTGTGTCATTTAACTTGTGTATTAACATATCTGTGGGATTTTTGGAAGTCATTCTCATATCCGATTGATAATTTGATAGAGACTAGTGTGAGACCTTGCAAGTTTAATAATTCTGAGTCAGATGAGATAAGGGTAAAGGGGAAAACACCTGGTAGTAAATACCTGCTGGCAGAGTGGGCTCCTTTTTAGAGGACAATTAAGAATGCAGACAGGGTTCTTAACACAATTGTATCTCTTGTTTTATTTGAGGTTTTTGACCTTTGCTTTTTTTCAGGTGTGACTCATCATTTTCAGCTGGATAATACTTGTTTCAGTCTCCTTGTACTTCTTACCTTCTGTCACGACCTTTGTTTCACTGGCTTCTTGTCCCATATTTTTGAGTTCCAGATCTACCTTTGTAGATAATCCAGAACAGAAAGTATTCCATTTGCTAGTATCTTCCTTTTTTGAGACAGAGTCTTGCTATTTGCCCAGGCTGGTCTTGAACTTCTGGGCTCAAATAATCCTCCCTCTGAACCTCCTGAGTAGTTGGGATGATAGGCATGAGCCATGGTGCCTGGCTAACTACCTTTCAACAAGTGAAGATTAATACATCCTTAACACCCATCACAACTTAACAACATCCTCAGTCACTACGTTGACTCATTTGCTGAGTTCAGCTAACCACCTCCCAAACCTCTTTCCAAGCTTCCACGCCCTTCTACTAATCTCTTACCTGGATTACTTTTAATAGTCTCCTCAATTGCCTCTAGCCTCCTATCCCACCCCCTAAAAAAAATCCATATTCAGCATAACTTCAAAGGTAACCATTCAAAATTTCAGTTCTAATTAGGTCATCACCTTGCTTAAAATTCGCCAGGGCCTCTCCTCTTTGCCTAAGAATAAAGTATAAATCCCAAAGAATGTAATACCCTTCCCTTTCCTATTTGGAACTTGGCATTCAGCATACGAGTATGTTTAATAGGCCTCCTTGTACACAGTAACAAACTATATATGGTTCTGAGAAAAATTGCCCTACTTGAGGTGAGCTGTTGAAGGAAGAATTGAAGTTTAGGTTGAGGCTTTTATTTCCATCAGAAACTTGTGAAGTAAAGGAGACTTTTCATACCTTAGCCTTGAAGAGTGGGTAGTGCAGGACTTTCAGATGGTTGCTAGGGAAGTGGAGGGATATCATGTGCTTTAAATCAGGCACATATACAGCCTAATCTTAAAGGCAGACACTGATTTTATTTATAATTTTTTAAAAGTTATATTATGGATGATTTGTTAAGAATTTATTTTACTGTTTTAAATCTGAGAAGATGGCAGCTAATGGGGAAGGTATAAGGTGGGGAGATTTACCAATGCTGAGATTGAAGTCTTTTAGAATTTCTTAAGCAGGGATTGGCAAACTACGCTGTTGGGCCAAATTCACCCCACCTCCTGTTTTTGAAAACAAAGTGTAATTGGAATGTAGCCATTCTTGTATTGTCTCTTTTTTTGGTGCTACAATAATAAAATTGAGTAGGTGCAATAGAGACCATATGGCCAGCAAAGCAAAAAAATCTTCACAATCTGGCCCTTGCTAGAAAGTGTACTGACATTTTTTTCTAGAGGGTAATGGAGGTTGAAAGATATGGGATGAGCATCTACTAAATGAGCTTTGGATAAGTCTATGGATAGTGAATGCAAATAATAGCAGTACTTTCTTGGCTGCCTCACTCCCCCATCCCTTAATATTCTTGGACCTCAAAGGGAGAATGAGTGGACAGAAATTGCCTACTATTTGTGAGTTTTTGAACTTCAAAAAAAGGAATGTTTGACTGGATTTATTGGGTGCACCCTGCATGTCCATTCTCCAACTGCATGTTATAAAAAGGCCCAGCACATACTCCCTTTACTAAGGCATTAAGAAGCATATTAGTGAGGGAAGGCCCTGTGTCCATGAAAAAATCTGTGCCAGCTTTCCTTTGTAGACCATTGAAATTGGCTCCCTAATTTCAGTGGCAATAATGGAATCCCATAGTGGCAAAAGCCAAGTGGTAGTAAGCACTGAACCACCAAAGACGAAGTAGGTCCATCTTCCATAATGGAAAGCAGGGAAACAGACACATCAGAATACTTTGGCCTGCAGGTATTTTTGATAACTGAGATAATGTCTTTGGCATATGCCTAATGATAGCTAATGAATGAAATAGATGGGCTGTGCTACAGTTTCACTTCATTAATATAACAGAAGGAACTCTAGCTCTGGTAGCAACAAAAGTTGACTTTCGTTGCTGCAGTCAGGGGTCATGGTACCTCACCTATTTTCCAGACTTAAGTCAATTCACAAACCCAAAGCTTTTCCCCAAAGGGATCTGCAGCCATTTACTTGAGACTACTTAGACCTTTCATATTAATTACTAGGAACCAAAAATATTGTGGTCCAAAGTGAGGATTTAATGGTAGTCACATAATAGGTGGAGTCTTAGCTCCAGTTAGACTCACAGTGGGCCCAGCAGATTCACACTGTGCTTGTTTCCCCGCTTCCCTTATTGAGGAATTGGAGTAGATTAACTAGATAACTGGCAGAATCTCCATATTGACTTTCTAAACCCTGAAGTAAGGACAATGTGAAAAGAGAGTTAAGTGGAAGACTCCAGAATTCCCACTTTCAAAGATTGTAATTCAGAAATAATGCCATATCTTTAAGGGAATTGTATAACTGATGCCACCATCAAAGATTTGAAATAAGACATAATGTCTATCACATCTCCATTTAACTTGCCTATTTGGCCTGGGCAGAAGTTGGATGGACCTTAGGGAATGACTGTGGACTATCATAAATTTAATTATTGGGTGACTCCAAATGTAGTTGCTGATCCAGATTTAGTATCTTTATCAAACCACGTAGCCCCTGGCATTTGATATATAGCTATTGACTTAGTTAATACCTTTTTCTGCCTATTTACAAGGACCAACAAAAGTAATTTGTTTTTATCTAGTAAGGCCAAAAATATACCTTCGCAGTCTTAAATATAGGGATAGATCAGTTCTCCTGTCCTATAGATTCTTAATCATCCTAACACCCACAAGTCATCCCACTGGTCCACTACATTGATGATAGTATGTTGAATGTCTCTGATGAGCAGAAAGTAGCAGGTACTTTAGATGTCTTAGGAAAGCATATAAGAACTAGAGGGTAATAACTCAGCCCCTAAAATTCAGGGGTCCAGCATTTCAGTAACATTTCTGGGCATTCAGTGGCCACTACGCCTGATAGGAATTTTTGTATTTTGGAGGCTGCGTATACCACATTTGAATATGTTACTTTACCCAATTGAACAGAGTAACTCATAAGGCTGCCAGTTTTGATGATCAGAGCAAAATAAGGTTATGTAACAATCCCAGGGCACAGTGCAAGCTGTGCTACCACTTTGGCTTTATGATCTAGCAGATCTAATGATTTCTCTTGGTTTCTGTGGCAAAAGGGATGTTCTGTGGAGCCTCTGGAAAGCACTAATAGCAGAATCACAGTGCAGACATCTGGGATCTTGAAGTAAATATATTTACCCTATTTACCCTTTGATTCAACAGCCTCTGGTGCTACTAGGTAAGTACTGAATGCATAAACATGGAGCATCAAGTTACCATATAGACTGAGTTTCCTATTATCAACTGGGTGGAGTCTGACTTATCTGACCATAAAGTTGGCTATATGCAACAGCAATATATTACTAAGTGGAAATAGTATGTGAAAAAGAACTTGGAAAGATTCAGAAAATACAAATAAGGTGCATGAGCACATGACTTAGACTCCTTCTATAGTAATTGCAGTTGCATTATCTTGTCTCCTTCAACCCATGTCTATGGCATCTTGGGGAATCTCTTAGACCAGTTGGTAGAAGAAGACAAAACCCACAATCCTGGGTTACAGATGAGTCTGAACAATACACTGGTACCACCTAATGTATACACTGTAGCACTACAGTCCCATCCATGAGTAATTGTAAAGGGCAGTGGAAAGGAAAAATTCTTCCAGTAGGCATACATTTAAATAGTAAATATGGTTGTCCAGTATGTCTGGAATGAGAGGTGGCTAGAAGTACAGATTTATATTGGTTGATGGGCAATTGCTAATGGTTTATGTGTCAGGGTCTTGGACAGGACAGAATTGGAAGACTTACGACAAGGTAGTTTGAAGAAAAGGTATGTGGACAGTTCTTCCAAATTGAAAACAACTGGAAAAAAATCTGTGTTTTAGCTGAATGCCCACCAAAGAACATCTAGTACAGAGGAGGCTCTTAATAATCAAGTAAAAAGATGACTCAGTCTGTGGATGTCAGTCAGCCTCTCTCTCTGGCTATCCCAGTCGCTTGTTCATATGGGCCCATGAACAGTGGCCTTCATGGCAGGAATGGAGGCTATGTGTGCACAGGCTCTGCAACATGGACTTCCCCTTTCTAAAGTTGACCTGGATAGCACTACTGCTAAGTTCCTAATCTGCAGAGACCAACATTGAGCCTCTAGGGAATCAGTCAGTCCCTGGGTGGGAGGTTTATTTCAGTGGATGTTTTTTTCCTTACTGTGTACTCGCCAGAATAGACACATATTCTGGATGTGGATGTACCCTTCCTGATAGCACCAACATCTGTGGACTCCTAGAATGCCTAAAAGCAGGATAAATTTAGTAGATAGTAGAAGAAAGAAGCCACAGATATTTATTATGGCCTCACAACCAATTAGATAAATGAGGATTATAGTAGGTTTGCACATTTTTTCTTTGTTGCTTGTATCTGTGTGTTTATTTGTATACACTAAAAATTTTCTTCTCATTCCCACTTTCATTTCTTAAAATGTTACACAAAAGCTGTTGAAAATTAAACTTACATTTCAGTGTTTAGGAAAAATAATATTTCAATGGGTAAGTGACAAAATTTGAAGAGTAATTCGAAGTCACAGCAATGGATAAAATGGCCACTGGGACTCAGCTTCTCCTTGATTTTGAGAAGATAAAACTTTTTCATTTGTAAGAAGCAGATGTACACCTTGTTAGGTGAAATGTAGAGTTGTGTTGCTATTGTACAGTAGTTTAAATGTGTGAGAGAATGTGCATGTGGAAGCTGAGTAGTCAGAAGAGATAAGCAGACTTTAATGCTTATCAATTTATTGTCTCATCTCCAAATTCACTCTATTGACTTGTTCTGTAATAATGAAGCTAGTCCTTGTAAATATTTCTCCATTGCTGGCTGGCATGATGTTAATTAAACATTGTCAGTGGAGGGCACTGGAGGAACACTGAAGGTGGATGAGGCTTTTTGCTGGTTTCATTGTTGCTCACTGGCTATATAATGTTGATGAAAAGCCAAATTATATAAAATATTTAAAGGAGTTTATTCTGAAGTAAACAGATACCATGGCCTGGGGTACAGTCTCAGTAGGTCCTGAGAACATATGCTCAAGGTGTTCAGATTACAGCTTGGTTTTATACATTTAGGGAGACAGAAGTTTCCGGGCAAGGACATAAGTTAATACATGTAAGATTTACATTGGTTTGACCCAGAAAGGTGAGACATCTTGAAGCAGGGTTGGTGGGATTACAGGTCATAGGTGGTCATAGGTGAATTCAGACATTTTCTGATTGACTATTGGTTTAAGGAGTTAAGTTCTGTCTAATAAATTTGGTGTCAGTAGAAAGAAATGCTTTAGTTAAGATGGGAGGGGGATTGTGGAAGCCAAGGTTCTTGTTTTGTAAATGAAGCCTCTCAGTAGCAGACCTCAGAAACGGGCAGTAAAAGTCTTGAAAAGTGTCAGACTCAGCTGGCTTGGTGGCTCAGCCTGTAATCCCGCGCCTTTGGGAGGTTGAGATGAGTGGATTGCCTGAGCGCATGGGTTCGAGAACTACCTGGGCAGGCGAGACCTCATCTCTACAATAAATTAAAAAAAAAAATTAGCCGGGCGTGGTAACTCGCACCTGTAATTCCAGCTACGTGGAAGGCTGAAGCGGAAGGATCGCCGGAGCCCAGCAGGTCGAAGCTGCAGTGGCCGGGAGCAGCCACTTGCACTCCAGTCTGGGCGACAGAGTGAGACTCCAACTCAAAAAAAAAAAAAAAAAAAAGAAAGAAAAGTGTGAGACTCTTCCTAGGGAAGGTCTCTATAGATTTTCTATAGATGCAAATTTCCCTGAGAGATGGCTAGATGGGCCATACCAAAATATGCCTAAGAAATATAATTTGGGGTAAAATATTTATTATTTTCTCTAGAGGCTGCTATCTGTCGTGTGACATTATACGACAGCCAGGTTGAAATTTGGGATCTTATTGCCACAGAGTCTGTTTCATCAGTTTTATGATCTCTGTTTTTAACGTTAATGCTAGTCAGGTGTGCCTAATCTCCAAAAGGGAATGTGGGATATAACAAGTCCTATCCGACCTCCTTGAATTTTGTTTTTAGAGTTTAGACCATCTGGAATTTAGTTTTTCAGGTTTTTCTTGTCTAAGAGGGGGTCTCTTCAGTCGGTTAGGGGGGCTTAGAATTTTATGTTTTGTTTATAGGCTCTTTTCGGGCATTGCTTTCCTCTACAGCTCAGTCCCTCATTTCTTTAGGACTAGGTTCCTACAGGGCACAGCTTGCTCTAGAGCTGGCGTCCCTCTCACATCCTGTACCTTCTCCAGAGCTTGACTTAGGCAGCAGTGGTGTACTTTGGAGCCACAGATACTATCGACCTGCTCCCTAGCCCATGTCACTACACCTAAACTCTCTCCTCAGATCCACATGTGCACACAGGGGATCTCACAACATTAGTGTCTAGGGAGCCAGCTGCCCAGCCTTTGTCCCAGGCAACCAGCCCCAAGCCATCTTGGCCTGCAT
Organism: Carlito syrichta; assembly: GCF_000164805.1. Classification (NCBI taxonomy): domain Eukaryota; kingdom Metazoa; phylum Chordata; class Mammalia; order Primates; family Tarsiidae; genus Carlito; species Carlito syrichta. The sequence continues at coordinate 206,680 of NW_007250578.1, forward strand.
GGCGCTTGAAAATGCACTAGACTCCTGTAGCAGATAGCCTCCCCGACTCCAGATTCCAGCAATTTCCCCCAGAACCTAGCTAGTTCCAGGGTTCCACATCCCCCTGTGAATGCCATCTTTTGGAATTTGAGGGCAGTCCCACCAGGAAAGCACCTATGTGATTTTTCTACTAGGTAGTCGAAGCTGTGCCCCCTCTGTAGAGATCTCTGGATCTCAGCCCTGATGAAAGGAAGGTTTCTCCTGGAGTGCTTTTCTCAGCCCTAGGAGCAATGGTTGCATCTTATACTGTATCTATAACTCACATACTTTTCTCTAACTCTCACTAACCAATTCTCTGTTACTTCAATCCTCTCTTAGTACTAGATTGTATTAAACTCTCTGTTCAAATTACTATGTGGTTTCTATCTCATTACTAATCCAAAAGCCATCAACTGTGTTTACAAGGTAAACAGAAGGACAAATGTTCTAAAAAGTAATGCTTCTTCCTGGGCACTACCTTTTAGAATCAACTTGAATCCACTCGAATCACTCTTCAAAATTCCCCTACTCTCTAGTATGCCACGAGTAATCAATAGATATCTTTTACATGCAACATTAATTCACAGTTGCAAATGTGGCAGGAGAGAGTATGCGGCCCCGGAGTTTCTGACTCCCTTGACAGGTAGTGTAGCAAATTACTCATTTGCCTTAAACTGTAAATGTAGAGTTGGCTGGTCCACAATCAAGCTTCTATCCACAATGTATTCTTTACATTCAGAGATAATGTTGATGGAGAGGCTTATCTGGCCAGGGGTAGCTGAGAAGATGGATGTCTGATCCTGTGCTTTTCAGTATTGAAACCTGTGCCTTATAGTTGCTGGTGGTCACCTCTGTCACTCCACTTTTTGTCTTATAACCTGCAGATACCTTTGTACAAGAATACATCTTAACTTTGTAACAATTGCTTGTAGTTAGTTATCCACTGGGTATTTTTTCTGCTACCCAGAGCCACTCTGCTCTACCTTTAGCTGGAATCTTTGAGGTCTGTCTGCTGCTGCTCCCCTCTGAGACAGCATGTGGTTGTCTTTATTGCAGTTTGCTTTCCATCAGTGTTTGTCTCTTGTCATGCGTCGACAAATCACTTCCTGCTCAGAAGAAATGTTGGCAAGAATGTGAGCATGGACTTAAACATAATCAAAACTAACAAACCACAGCAGTGAATCACCATGGAATTTGATTCCACCAATACATGCATGAGAAATGACTTTCTGCTACTCCTCTGTTCCCTAACACTTTGACTGGCAGATGGGGGGTCACTTTAATAAAACTTCTACCCAAGCACGTAAGGGTTTATTAGAGCAAGAGTTTTATGAATTTTGTTTTAAATTCAATTAGAAAACCTAGATAATAATGTGTGGCAAAGATCCAATGAGTATTCACAATAGTGTACTTTTCTTAATCTACAATCTATATGAGGATTTTAAGATGTAATTTTATACTTTTTTGCTTAATGCAGTTACTTTTAACTCTTTGCAGCATGCTTTTACTCAGTAGCAAGCAAGTTTTATATACCAATTAGGCTTTGTGCCAATTAAGTTCTTCTGGAACCAGACCTTAAATCCCTGGAGTTATAATGGTTTATTACCACAAAACCAGAAGTAAGAAATGGAAAGAACACTATCCTCCTATTTTCTCAAATGTTACTTTTATGTGCATTTATAAAGTACTGCTTTTCACTGCTTTAGAAAATTGCTTCAGTTGAAATTTTTAAGTTAAACTAAAGCAGATATTCTGCAATTTTTGCTTTTCCACCTGAAGGGACAACTATGATGATAAAGATGGATCTTGATATTTTTTCTTCTCAATCTGCCTTTCAATGAGATCCCCAGGTGATTCATAGTCAGTTGAAAATTTGAGAAGCTGTAGTCTATATAACTGGGAGCAACCGCTTTTTTAGTTAGATTATTTTAAATTAGCAAGATTTCAGGTCTTCCTGTTCAGATGGAGGCACATTTTTACCCCTGAGAATAATCCATTTATTTTAACTGATTATCAAAGCCAGTTAAAATTGTTTATATTGTCTTAAATTTTTATTTTATGGAGTTTTTATTAATTATCAATGCCTTTTTATAATATATATAAATATACTGGGATGCAGATTAATTTTTTTTAAACCAGGTCTCTGAATTTTCATTTGCTTTCAGAAATTTATTTAAATGTGAGAAGATCTCTGATTTTTTTTCTAGTTTCTAAAAACTATGGTTTTCACTTATCCTCCTCTGTGAAGCAACTCTTCATCTGCTAATTATTTTTAATATGCAAATGTGACATGTTATATCCTGAGTTTGTTGTTGTGCTGATTTTTTTTTCTTATTAATTTTCCAACTTCTGAGTACAACTGGAAGTTGACTGCAGGTGAGATTTGTTTTGTTAGTTGTTTTAACATGTCTTCAAACGTGGCAGATAGTATTGTCAAAGAATATGGCGTTAAAAAAGAATTAAGAATTTTGCTTTTATTGTATTCATTCATTTATTGTGTGTCTTTTGGATTACAGATTTTATGATTTAAGTCTCAGTTTCCACATTTTTATGATTGGAATAAAATATTTATAAAATGATACTATAGAGTCGTAATTTACAATAAAACCTCAAAGCTTTCAGAAAACTTTAGGTCATTCTTGCTTTAAATTTTATCTTATCTTTCCATGTCTAAAAAACTGTCACTCAATTTATATCAATGATCTACTTTTAATAACCTGTCTTTGGAGTTTTATAAATTAATAATATGTTTGCCTTGGGACAGATTTAGTCCTTTCTTTGTTAGATGCTAGTTTTGATTTACCCAAACTTGTGATCTAGACTAGTAGTGATTCTTACCCTTTGCTGCTTTTAGAATTATCTGGAGAGCTTAAAACTACAACAAAAGCAGAGTATAGACTCTGCCTTTAGACCAATTAAATCATAGGCGGAACTTGAGGTATTTTTTAAGAGCTTTCCACTAATGTTTTTCCAGAGTTGAGTACCACTGATGGAGATGCTTAATGTTGTCTCCATTCAGCATTAATGGAAACCTAATACTGCACATTAACAGTAAAGTACAGAAAAGTCAAAATGAAAATCTCCAGGAGGATCTATATTGGAATCTTTAAGTAATCAGGAATTGATAGATGAAGACTAGGTTCTTCAGAAATAGTTTAAAAAGAACAAAGTATCATCTTCCTTCTTCTAGACTCTGACTCTAAAAGGTTCTCAACCTCTTAATTGTCCATTGTCAAAATCTACAATCTTATCCTCAATCTTTACTTCTGAAAACATACTTTGAAAACATTTTTTAAACTAATTTGTCTATAAAGCATTGCCCCAAATGATACGAAGCTATTTGTAGTTTTTACGTTTTTTTCCCCTCAGTTTATTTTCCCATATTGTCCTTACATTTAGGATATCAGTTCTTGACTCTGAAAAACTTTATTTCAGATAGCTTCAGTTAAAAGCTCAGGATTTTACATTGAACCTGAGTTTGAGCACATTTAAGAAAATGCTGTTCTTAAACTGGAAGGAATTGGTGTATTTGACTCTGTCTGTCAGTAAAATTGGAATAACACTAAACTTCACAAGTGCTGGGAGAGTGAGAACTTATGTGTTAAGTGTGAAAGTACCAGGGACCTAATCAACATTCAACAAAAGCTTTTGTCATTGTTTCTAACGAAATCTTGATCCTCTTTCTTCCTTTTTCCAGTCAACAAATATCTATTGTGTGCCCACTATATTACCAACATTATGGTAAGTGCCAGAAAAACAACCACAAGTAAGAGGGACACTAACCATGTCTTTCTTTAGCTTTTCTTGACTCCCTTATTAAAAGTCATTAAACTAAAACCCATTGAGTGACTCCTTAGATAGATACACTTATACACACAATAAAAGGCATATTGTCCTCTTGATGAAGAATTTCTCTAGTTTATGGTTTATCCCTACAAGAACTCTCTTCCAGCTGCTCTTTAATTCTATTCCTCTTTCATGTTCTGCACCTTACCCACAAATATGATTTCTGGCATAAATTTTGGCAAGGCCAGGAGCAGTGGCTCAAGCCTGTAATCCCAGTAATTCAGGGGGCCAAGGCTAGAGGATTGCCTGGGTCCAGGGATTTGAGATCAGCCTGGGTGACTTGGTGAGACCTCGTCTCTATAATAAATCAAAAAATTAGCCAGGGGTGGTGGTGTATGCCTGTAGTTCCAGCAACTTGGAAGGCTGAGGTGGAAGGATTGCCTGAGCCAAGCAGGTCAAGGCTGTGGTGGCCATGAGCATGCCACTGTACTCCAGCCTGGGCAACAGAGTGAGACTCCTAAACAAAACAAACAAAAAATGTTTTGGCAAAACTATCACTACTGTAGAAAGATCTAGTTTTGTCATCTCTTCCTACTCTGAGCCCTCTATTGATTCTTTCTTGTTCCATGTTCTTTTAAAAACATTGCAAGGAAAAACCAGCTCAAGAAGACCATCTGAATCCTTCTCATATACCTAGTCTATCCTACCTCTAGCAATTGAAGAATCTACTATCACTAGATAAGACCGAGGAAAGGAATTTTTCTCAGAGACAGAAAGGAGGATAAACATGAGTTGATTAATAGTTTTCTTTTGTCAAGCTGCAGTTAGAGGGGATAAGGTTGTACTTCATAGGTTGGGAACCACTGTCCTGTGAGACCCAACATTTTGCCCATTCTTATCCTCCTGAAACCCTTTAGACCAGATTGCTGCACTGTTAGTCTGAAAGTGCCCTGAGTCCTAAGCCTTAGGATCTGGGGCATTGACTGCAACTAGTCTGTTGGCCTCTCTGCCAAAGTTCACTTTTTGCACTAAAGCCTATTAGACCAGGTCGAATGAAGTTTACTTTTAAACATCAACCAACTGTCAATTAGCATCTCTCAAGGGTGAGATGCAGAATCTAAAATTACCTCCACCTGACATGGATAATTTATCTGTAATCCTATTTGTCTTGTTTTCATATTCTCCTCCCTCTGTAAGATAAAAAAGACTCGTCTTTCTTTCCAGTCTCTTCTTTTTTCTTCTATGCTTAAATGTAGATATTTCTCTGCCCTCTATGCATCCTCTGTAGGTGAATCCTTCTATACCCAAGACTCTGATTCTCAAGTTTTCATCTCTAGCCTTGAGAATTTTCCTGATTTCCAGTACCATATATCTTTTTTGCTCATGCAAACTCACTTTGGAAGTTCCACCAGAATCACAACATTTTTAATGTCTAAAATTGAGCAAATTATCTCCCTAATTCTTGAATCTTTCCTTTTTCTTGTATTTCCTGCCTTTGTTGATCACTCTACTCATCCGCCTCTCATTCTTTCCTTTCTCTTACCAAGTCCTCCTATTGTTTGAGTCTATTTCCTGGACTTTCTTGATTCATTCCTCTCCATCCTTCCAGCTCTTCTTATCTTTTTAGTATCCATCGTTCTTACTGGGCTGAAAAAGCTGTGATTTTTCTAAAAACTAGATTTGATAGTGATTCTTCCTTTAAAACATTCATTTAATTCTCTTTCATCAATTTAGTAAAACACTGGTAAATTCCAAATTCACTGACAGATGTACAAGGCTTCTTGTGAACGGATCTTTAACCAACACCCTAGCCTTATCAATTGTCATTCTCTCCCTGTGCCTTCCACTGGAGTACTGCTGTACTTAAAGACTGATCATGTCTTTTCTTGCTTTTATGTCTTTACATATGCCATTTCTTCTCTCTTGTCTACCTGCTTAAAGTGTGTCTGTCTTTGAAGATTCTACTTACCAATATCATCTCTGGGAAAAGTTTCCTAACACTTTTCTTTATCCTCTACGTTGCTTTCATAGTCTCCTGTCATAGTGTGGATCACACTGCTTTCTGGTTGCCTACTGACTTGCCATATTTCAACTCTGTTTCTTGAAGGTAAGGGCTACCTTTAGTTTTGTAGCCCTAGCCTAGCACCACATTTGATGCATAATAAATCATACAACTATAATCGTGTGGTTCTGCAACTCCTTATATAAAGTCTTCAATCAAAGGAAAAAAACTTGAGGGGTCATTTTATTCTTTACATGAATTTCTTAGAGCTACTGAAGCTCAGAAATATTGGAATCTCACATTTATGGGGAATATACATCATAATGAAGGTGTCTTTTGGAGCCAAAGTGTTCATTCTGTACTGAAAAGAATCTAGAGCACTCCAGTTAGAAATAGTATATAGAACTGAGTTCTGCCTATGTTGTGTATTCAGCCTAAAATTTCTTGCCAAAAGCCAGAGACTCCATCTTGGAACTTGGTTTTCTTATTTTAAATTTGCAAGAACTTTGGAAGAGAAGCTGAATAAAGTGTCAAAGTTAATTTTCGCTGCTGTAAATGACATATTCTTCCAAATATGTTTAGACTTTAGGAAGAACAGACATTTTCTCTCCCCTTTGCCCCTGCAAACTACTTTACTGGTTATAATGGTGCATGGTATGTGATTGTGTGCTGAAACGTCCTATTTTTCTTTTCCTTTCTTTTGTTTCTGTGGGCTCATCTTAGGGTTTAGTAAACTTGGTGTCGTGTTCTTAGGATCAACTGTAGGCAATATTTCATAAAACCAAATTCTTCTTTTTTAACTCAATGATCTCTGTGGATTCTCTAGAGTAGCTTCAAGCAAAGCTAAAGCATTTTCTTTTTACTATTAGATTTTGTATATCTGTGAGCTATTGAAAATAGCTGTTCTATAACAATAAATTAAATGCTCTTGATTTTCTTGTCTTTTTGGGTTTCTTCAGGATTCACAAGTACTCCCAGGTGAGAAAATCGCAGAACATGCTAGTTTACTTATTGATGAAGCTGCTTTATAATCGTAATTACTTTAGCTGGAGTCATGGTTCATAGTCTGAGGACAAACTGCATGAAATGAAGGCCATTGCTGGGTGCAGTGGCTCACGCCTATAATTCCAGGACTTGGGGAGGCCAGAGCCAGAAAATTGCTTGAGAAGTTCAAGACCAGCCTGGGCAGCCTAGTAAGATCTTGTCTATACAAAAAAAAATATTAAAAAATTAGCCTGTTGTCCCAGCTACTTGGCTGCTGAGGTGGAAGGATCGCCTGAGCCCAGGAGGTCATGACTGCAGTGAGCTATGATCAGACCACTGCATTCCAGCCTGGGTGTCAGAGGAGACTCCTGACTCAAAAACTAAGCAAAAACCAAAGGAAAAAAAACAACAACAACAACTCAAAATAACAACAAATAAAGAAGGTCAATGTTTTAGATAGATCCCACTAGCACCTGTCAATATATACTTGTTTTCTTATGGATCCTCTCTTTTTATAATCCATTTAATGAAAACCTTTAGTTTCTTGGTTATCATGTTAAGATAGTCTCTTTTAAAACTCAAAATATGTTTATAAAAATAATTTTATATATATCATATAGTTGATATTAGTCAGAGTTAACAAAGAATGTCTTTTTTACTGGAGAAAAATTTATACTTTTTGTCCCAATAGATTATAAGTTAACTGTGGTAATTGTTGTTTTCCAAAAGTATAATTTTCTTGAGGGCAACATATCTTCATATTCTTAACCATAAGAATTCATTGTTTGTAGCTATGTTCAGTTGCTAGTTGAATGAATGAATTGAATCATGCCTGTAGGATTTTGTAGCTGCTAATACCATCTATCATTTCTGTTTATAGGTATTGCCATTTAAAGAAACTTTCATGCCAGCAAATTTATGATAAAAAATATAAGTAACAGAGGAAATCATTACATTTATTTGTCAAGTGACAAGTTTTTAATGTCAGAATGGCTCACCTAAAGCGACTTGTGAAATTACATGTTAAAAGACATTACCATAAAAAGTTCTGGAAACTTGGTGCAGTAATTTTTTTCTTTATAATAGTTTTGATTTTAATGCAAAGAGAAGTAAGTGTTCAATATTCCAAAGAGGAATCAAGGATGGAAAGAAATATGAAAAACAAAAACAAGATGTTTGATTTAATGCTAGAAGCTGTAAACAATATTAAAGATGTGATGCCAAAAATGCAAATAGGAGCACCTGTCAGGCAAAACATTGATGCTGGAGAGAGACCCTGTTTGCAAGGATATTATACAGCAGCAGAACTGAAACCTGTTCTTGACCGCCCACCTCAGGATTCTAATGCACCTGGTGCTTCTGGTAAAGCCTTCAAGACAACCAATTTAAGTGTTGAAGAGCAAAAGGAGAAGGAACGTGGGGAAGCAAAACACTGTTTTAACGCTTTTGCAAGTGACAGGATTTCTTTACACCGAGATCTTGGACCAGACACTCGACCTCCTGAGTATGTTGAAGAATATTCATTGTTTACCATTTATCACCAGGATTTTCAGGGGAGAGAGGCATTAGCTGAGGAATTGCTTTTTTAAAGCCACACCAAGGCAGAAAATCAGTAAATATTGTTTATTAAATTTGTTTTATTTATGTTTTGCTTGTAAAGGCTAGCTACGTCTCTGTCTGTGCTTGATGAGGCAATGCAGAAGGGAAAATTATTAGCTTGGAAATTTAAAAACTGAACTCTACGTCTGTCCTCCATCTACAAGGAAATCCTTTATTCTTAAATGCTGTAGTTTTCTCCTCGGTTTAAGAGGAAATATTGAATGGTTTTTATGGGAAATGTAGGAGGTGGAGGAATTGTTTTCATTTCTCTGTACATTGCTATAGAATGTTTAAAAATGTACCAAGGTTTTGGAGCTATTAGTAATATTTTATGGATTTATAAGCTAAGTCACAGGCTTTGTGGCTACTTTGAGTTCATGATTATATTTCAGAATGCCCTATGTTTTATAAGTATTCTCTTAAGGGAGAATATTGTTACAATTACTATTCTAACTATGATTCTTTCTCTAAAATTTTGTTGATTTAGTTCTCATATCTATAAATTATTTGCAACTACTGAGAGGCCAATATTCCTTTTTTATTGAATCACTTTGTTTACATGTTTATGTTAAGTATACAGGGCCTGCTATGTTGTCTCTTTGTCCTTATTAACCTTTTTATTTTCTTTTTTAATCTGTGAGGTAAAGTATAAATGCTATATTTGAACAGATATGGCTAAAATGAATTCCAGTGCCTTCAAGTCCTCAGTAGATTTTTGAGTACAAAATAGACAAACTGTAATCAAATAAAGGCTACATATTTTGCTTTCTGTTTATTATCCAATTACATTTGGAAGTGAACTTGAAGAAAAGAACTTTTAAAGATTTTATTACTGGTTCACTCAGGTTTTTCTAGATTTATGATTACAAATACCTGTTCCAACTATGTGTTCCTTAGTGTTGAAATTGTGTAGATTAGATTTCTTTCATTTCTGTTGCTCTATTCTAATCTGTGTGATCCAAGTTTAAGTTACTCATCATTTTAAATGAATGTGTGAAGAAACAGTATGTAAAGTATTCTGTCATTGAACAGAAAAAGTATAGTTACTTTTTTATATTAATAGATTAGAATATAGTATTGTACTTTACTGATTTTGGGAGGGGTCTTGACTGAAAAGCATTCTACATCAAAAATCAATAAGCATAATTTTTATTCTTTGATGTGACAACCAATGTCAGCTCAAAATGAGCATTTGTCCAATATAGCATTAAGAAACTGCAATAATGTTCAATAATGTTATTTGTTAATAAGTGTAAAGCAAATAAGCATATTTAGAAGATTCTTGGGCTAGAGTTGAAAATTTAATTATTTCTCACTTTGGATAGGGTTACAATTATTATCAACAAGGAACATGTTTTCTGAAGAATTGCTCATCCTTCCCATGCTCTTTAGAAATATAGATCTAGTTTCTCCCTAACCAGATGGTCATGTGACTGATAATTTAAGCATGTTTCTATATGCCACCTTTCTCAAATGACTTGATTGTTAATATACAATCACTTTGGCAGGTTATTTTAATTGTAGGATTTTAAATGACATGTGAAACCATTTTCAAAGCATACATTTAACATGTTAATTGTTTCGAAATGAATGAAGTTTAGAAATCATATTGTGAGATTTCATCATTTGCATTAACATTATAACATGTCACTTTTACTTGACGTTAGTAGTTGACAGCTAAGTAAATAAATCCTTGCTCAAGCTGAGGGAGAGTCTTGCAAGATTAAAGTAGTAACATTTTATTAGTGTGAATTTTTGTGCAGTTTTCTAATTTAAATCTTCAAAACATTTTTATACTTCTTGATTGATATTGAATTAATTAACCACATGGCAAATAGAAGTAAGGAAAAAATTTAATTCCAGAATTTCACTTTCTCCCCAAAATGCTTATAAGACAACAAATCATGAAGTTCCTTTTTTTTATCTTAAAAATAATGTACTATATCATAGAGGTTTGAATAATTTTTATTTTTAGTTTGTACTGGCTTAGTTTGTATATGGTTTATTAACATTTTATAAATATTAAAAATAAAATTTTTATTTTTTATGTGTTAGAAATACAAGCTTATATTTAATAACTTCTATGTATTTAGGGTTCAAGCGTATATATGAATAGTTTGCATTTGAATTTTATTTTTAATTGATAGTTTATCCAAAATTCAATTTAGGAAAAATAATTTGCTTTCATCTACCAATGAAGAAGAATGTGACTGTTTACTTCTGACCACGCATCAGTATTATACTTTAAATCATGAAGATACCAGAGAGCAAAATCACTTTCACTCAGAACTAACCTCTCCTTTTATTACTCTGTTGTTAACACCTTTTCTTGATATTTTACCCCCAATTTATATTCTTTTTTATCACTACAAATATTCCACCATAAAGACTTGTTCTTAGAAAAGGTTCTCAAAGACATTCCTGTTGAGGTAGGGTTATACAAGTAATTAATGAGAGAATTTGTTGAGAATCTTTTTTAGCGTGGATTTCCCAGGCCTTTAGTATCACCCTGGAGGCTACAGTTTCCCCATTGGCCCTGGCAGAGAGCAACTGAAGTGTATCAGGCTCCTATCACAGGAGTGAGTGATTTACTTCCTTATCGTTGGGTTTGAACAGTACTGTTCGGTTGTTCATAAGCTATAGTTACAGTGCTTTTAGACTGTGTGGGAGGATTTCTTAGTCTATCCACAACTGTACACCCATTTATGGTTTGTAAGTGCCCTTAAAGATACAGTTGCTTTATTTGTTTATCTTTTCCATAAACCACACGTAGTTGATTTTATGTCCCAGTGTTTTCAATCCCTCTCCTATATGTTTTCATTTGATCTTCACCTCACCTCAGCAGGCCAGGAACTGTGGTCATCTCTTCCCCAATCTCAAAGACTGGAGACTATATAGATTCACCCATACCCCAGCAGCTTAATATGAAAACTATTTTTCATTGAGGAAATACAAATGAATTCAAGATCAATGTATAACTAATGATTTTAGCTAGTGTATAGTACCACTAATAAGCCAAGTGTACTTAGACTCTCTCCCTCTGTGCCATGGCAGAGTTTCAGATGGTGACAGAAGCACAGGACTTTTAACATGGATTTAGGTCTTTCTATAAATTTCTTAATTTTTTTTAGGAAAAAATTGTAATGACTAGGTCTTATTTAATTAAACAGTAGATCAGATTCTTGGAGCAAAATCTTTAATACAGCATGTAGCAAATGGTAGTACTTACTATGAACTCAGGTTTTATGGTAAATCTATTTGTTCCCTTTTATATACAGATTAAGAAAATTGATTAAACCTGGGAAACACTTAGGAGACATATTGCATACTTAGAAAAGTATCTAATTTAAAACAGTCTCTACAAAAATGAACATTTATTTAATAAAGTTGTATAATTTTTAAAGTTGCAAATAAAAAGAAAGTTTCTGCAAGAGAAAAAGAAAACCTTGAACAATTACAAGGACTTGTTTTTACATGTTGTCTCATGTATAGGTTATTTTCGTTAAGATGTTATTTGTATTTAAAGTTATATTGTTGAGAAAACTTACAATAACATGTTTTAATCCTTAATCTATTGTAATCCCTATCAGTGAACATGAGCTCTGGGTAAGTGATCTGCTCATTAAAAAGTTGTTTTGATCTATTTACATATATAGCATTAAGATTATCTGACATAGAAAGAAACTACTCTTTTTCAGTGATAAAGATTAAATCATGAAAATTTTAGCAATGGTACAACTGTGAAATAAAATAATAAAATTTATCATTGTTTTTCTACTTCTTCAACTTCTTCTAGATGTATTGAACAAAAATTTAAGCGCTGTCCTCCCCTACCTACTACCAGTGTCATAATAGTTTTTCATAATGAAGCATGGTCCACGCTACTTAGAACTGTTCACAGTGTGCTCTATTCTTCACCTGCAATACTGCTGAAGGAAATCATTTTGGTGGATGATGCTAGTGTAGATGGTAAGAAAGCACATGCAAATTAGATTGTTACCCAAATAAATCCGTGCGGTAGGTGACTAAAAATCTATTTGGTTCCACTGTGCTCTCATTGTGCCATCTCAGAGCTTGAATAGATTCATTTGGATGGTATGTATTATGAATGAAATTAGAATCTAGGGTTGTACATATTCAAATATTTTGGAATGCAGAAATGTATTAAACATCATCATTTATAAAGTCCTCAGAATGAGACTTCTGTAGTAGGGTATAGTGGTTAAGAGCACAGTCTTGAGTCAAACTGCCTTGATTTTAATCCTTGCTCTTTTCCTAACCAGCTAGGTAATTTGGGCAAGCCCTTAACCTCTCTGCTTTGGATCCTGTATCAGGAAAATGATGGTATTATCATACTTCATCAAATGAACTGTAAGAAATGTCATTAGTTTATAAACCACTAGAAAGAATAAAACCCACAGCCAATTAAACTTAAAACATGCCATTGGTTATAGTAAGTACCTAATTGTGTAGCTTAGAATTGAGGAAATACAGAAATAGTATGTAACTCTTACAGTAGTTTTGAAGAGTGAGTTAATATAAAATATCAGTTAATGAATAATATAAATAAGTAGTTAAAAATCACTAGAGTCACCACTTTCTGTTTTATTTTGACTTTTTGAAGTATTCCAATATTAATTACAAAGTTAGCCAAATTCCTTAATATATTTCCATTTAAAATTAGAAATCAAAAACTAAATTTTAAATTGGAATCACAAGGCTAATCTAACAAATACTCTAATTTGCTACATTTTCAAATATCACAAGTATTTTAAATAACAAAAAGATACAGATTAATTCAGTGATTTTGAATTTTTTTCCTGATAAATCCAGGATGGATTTTTTTCTGAATGAATCCTGAAGCCAAATCTTAGCTCTAGCGCTAATGAGATGTTTCCTCATCTGTAAAATAGGAAAATAAATACTCTCTCATCAGATCTAAAACACTGTCCATTGTAAGGTACACCACAATTTTGTATATATAAGAAAAGGGAAAAGAAAACAACAACAAAAAACACTGCCTATTAGGTGACATTCTAACAACAATAAGATGTATCCACATTCCAGAAATGGAAATAAGTGACTAAAACATGAAATTATTAACCTGGTTTATTTTATCATGTCTTCACATAATTCTAAACAATTCCATGTTTTTAAAATTAAACATCCTAAGTGAACTGAGGTTATGTTCTTGCATGTTAAATTAGCATCTAGATGGAATAAGGTTGCTAATCACCAGAGATTTTGATCTGGAAGTGAAACCTATTCTCAAAATGGGAAAGATTTGTAATTCAAGTCCCCTGGAGTCAAACTGTATACTGCAGATCTCTGATTTGAATTTCCAATCCCCTTACTCAGATTACTTCACAACTCATTTGTAATCAACTGATTTATTTACTGCTTGACCTGTTGTGAATTTTTTTCTAATTCTTTCTGTCTAGTTTGACCACAGTCTATGGAGTTATGAGTAATATCTGACTAAGTTCTACTAAGCTCTCCTATGCTTTACCTTTAAAAAAAAATAAAACTTTATTTTACAAATCTTTCCCTCTTCTTTGGTTTCTCGAAAATTTACTCTCAGATGCTTTTTATTTTGTTTTATTCATTTATTTATTTATTTTTTGAAGTAGTGAAAGAATAGGCACATGGTCAGTTTGCTTCTAGTAAATCCTCAGTTTAAGGTACCATCTTTATTGCACAAACAAAAGTATAGAATTAAAGGAAGTCAGAATGAAAAGTGATATCCATTCATAATCGACCTATTTCAACCAGTTTAATTTTTTTCTGATCACTGTCTAAGTAAATGTAACATTTTCTAATTATGACAGAAGTCCTATTTTAAAATCTGACATTTTCACATAGTGTTTGTTAGTCTGTTTCTTTTTTCCTTCAAAACCATTTTAGTGACAATAATGGAATAGATGCATTTTACTTAGACATTCATCCTTTTTTTCACCCATAGTGTGACTGTGTGTTATGCTGCAATGAATATCCTTGTACTTATGTCAATTTTCTTCTTTTGAATGACACCTTTTGAGAGGAGAAGTAGAACTACTTGGCTAAGGGATTTGAATATTTTGATTATTCTTTATAGCAATCGACAATAGATTTGGAACTGTTTTGTAAGTGCAAGTTATCTTTACATACTTGTGTAATTTGTCTTCTTGAATCAGTCAAAGAACTATCCATGAGCACCCACTGTGGAAACTATGTTCCCTGTTGCTATAAAGGAGCCTGAGAAGTAGAACGTAGTCCCTGATACCAACTTGCTTAGAGAAAGGAGAATGAATATGTTAATGACCAGGTGACAATGAGATAGTTAATTCTAGTGATAGCAAAACATTTTTGAGCTTAAGCCATAGACCCTGTTTTAAATGCTCTATTTGTACAATGACATTTTATTTTTTCCTCCCAACAGTCTCCTATAGTGGCAAATCCTATTATCCCTATTTTATAGATTAAAAATCCGAGGTACAGAAAAGGCAAAATATTGCTTAAGGGCACACAGCTAAAAATAATGGTGCTATAAACCGAACTCAGGACATCAGCTTTGTGTTCTCAATCTCCCAAATGTGGGCGTGCTTGGGGACTAAATTTGGGGGCAGATAAGAACTTACAGGAAGTTCAGAAATTGTGCGTAAATACCAATTTTTTTAAACAAATTCAAACAGGGAGAGGGTTTATTGAAGGAATGTGTAGTAACTCCATTTTAAAAAAATCAATTCCCATTAAGAGCTTTGAAATTTACAAGCAGAAAATTTTTTATATAACACATATATATACGTGTGTGTGTGTTTACAAGTATTTTAAAGCAGAAAATATTCATATGTAAAGTATTACACGTATATATACGTGCATGAGTGTGAGTGTGTATGTGTGTGTGTGTGTGTGTGTGTGTATTGCCCAGACTGGTCTCAACCTCCTGACCCCAAGCAATCCTCCTGCCTCAGCCTTCCAGAGTGCTGGGATTATAGGAGTGAGCTACCATGCCAATCTATAATTATATTTTTAAGACAAATTACAATCCTGTTTGTCTTTTGGAGAATTATTTCTGAAGTACTTAGAAGATATTTTTAAAACATTAATTTGTTACTCCAAGACAATGTGTTTAGACAAATTTATTTTTTCCACAAGGGTTGTTTCTGAACTCTCACCTCCTTTATGAATGTTTAAGCTTTAAATAAGCAACTCTGATCTGCACCACTGGAGAGTTGAAAAAACATGTATCAAACAGATGAAATCAAAATCATCTGCATTTGCTTCTAAAATCTGGCAGAAGCAAACATTTAACCCAGAATATTTATGGACTTTGTCAATATTCCCAAATCTTTTTGAGGCTATGCTGTGGGTCCAAGAAAACCACTTGAAGAACTGCAATATATACTCAATAAGAAATCAAGAGTTTGTGGAAAAGCAAGCTTAAGAAGTTATTTAAAGATATGAACAACTTGATTGACTTGGCCAATAAATTTCTCTTTTACCAACTAACTATCTCAACTTTTGCTTATTATGTATCTCATCCAAACTGGAATATTGAATATCTTAAATTATATACCCATTACTAAAATTTGCTTGCATGTAACTTTTTTCCTGATTTACATGTTCATTTTTGCTTTCATATTTTTACTGGAAAAAAATTTTGTCAGGAGACTCCAAATCTTGCAGAAATTTTCTGCTGACTATTTGTAAAAATATTCCCAAACTGCTATAGCCCTATACTTTCCTACTTGCCTTTTTCCTCAAAATTTTGGTCTTAAATTATTTTTCTCACTGCCTAAATATCAGAGAATCTTTTGGATACATGGCATTTTTCTTTATATTTCCAGACTTGAGTGCCAATTTTAAAAAGGGCTGTATATATTTTTGGCCAAATTCTGTTTATTTCACTCCAATGGTCAATCTTCTCAGGCCTATAAATGAGTCTTCTTAACTACTGGGGTTCACTTCATTTGAAGTATCTCACTTTCCCCCAGACATAGTTTACCTACTGCTAGGAAGTGTTTAGGATAAGTATGCGTTATAATGCTATGTTTTACAGTATTTATAATTTGCATATGTAGCCTCTTTTCCCCCAGTAAAGAATTAAAATAAAGATAAAAATTTTCATTTTATTGAAGAATATGCGCAACTGTTAAGATTATGAATTTGGAGGGATCATTGCTCTGTGGCTTCATTAGCTTTCATATGTTATATATGAAAATAAATTTAGAGTTAATCCCGGTTATTTTTTCCTTGCAGAGTACTTACATGATAAACTAGAGGAATATATAAAACAATTTTCTATAGTAAAAATAGTCAGACAAAGAGAAAGGAAAGGTCTGATCACTGCTCGGTTGCTAGGAGCAACAGTCGCAACAGCTGAAACGCTCACATTTTTAGATGCTCACTGTAAGTATATATGTATAGACATAGTTGTAACATTTTTTCCTCCCCCTCCCTCTAGTGTAAAAGGTAAGGAAGACTCTTCTTTAAATGCCTAATTGCATTTTCTTTAACAACATTTTCAAATAATGATTATATTAATAGCAGTGACAGCCCAAGCAGAAAACAGGTCTGCATAGGAACTTCTTTTCATTTATATAGAGTTCTACCTTTTTAAGTTTCCTTAATTTTGATGTTCTCCAGTAACCAGCTTCTTCAGCAGGACATCCTTGCCTGGGATTTTTTTTTTCCCCCCAAATGTTCATTCTCTCTCAAAAGAAAATTTTTTTCCTTATTATTGATTCCTAAACTTTAAAATGAGTGAGAGTTCACCCTATTGTTAAACTCTGTCCTTGTATTGCTACTTTTAATATTTATATTTCAGTTCTTTTTTTTTTTCTTGAAGATTGACAGACTCCTTTTTATGCCAAGTTAGGGCTGCCATCTCTTAAATTCTTCTGGTATCTCTTCCGTGAACATTATCAATTTTTATTATTTTTTCATTGATGTTGGGCTTTGTATTTTAATTCTTTTCAGTGTTAATATTTTAAAGTATTCAGAAAGTATTTTTAGAGTCAATGTGTAATGTGCATGCTAGGTATTACTAAAATGTCATGTCATTCCTTAAGCTGTAAGTTTAGTGGGTTTTATTCTTTGCATGAGTTTCTAGCTTTGAATTGGCCAGCACTTAGGTCATGTTTATCTCAACAACTGATTTTGAACATACTCTGATTATTACAGAAGGGCTTTGGGTTTACTTGATTCATTTAAAGCTGTGACATCTAGGACTTTCTTAATATCAGGCATTTAAAAATAAAGAGAAGGTCTAAAGATAATATTAGAGAGGTATTTTACAAAGGAAAACACCAATCTCTAGTATTCCTTCTTCTTGTCCAAAATTGTAGTATGCTCAGACTGGGCAATCTTTCCCACCAGATGAATGTGTCTGAAGGTCCTCCTAGACAATGACTGCCAAGCTCCACTTTGTAGGGAGTCCAAAATAAAACTGCATGTGCATAGTGTGTGTTATGTAAGACAACCTGGCCTGTGACCAGGGCCCAGACCTGTCATGAGACTCCTTGGTCTTCACTTTCCATTAGGTCTGGGGCAGCTTTGAATAGTCCTTCTGTCACTGCTAACATCAGAATTTACTCTGACTACTTGACTTATTTTCTCCTAAGATCCAGTCAGAGAAATGAAGATTTCAATTACTGTAGTTTACTCAGGGGGAGACATGTTTAAATAAACCAGAACACTTTTAAGTCCAAATAATATGGATCAGCAAAAAACTATCTTTGATTTATAGTCCTTTTAAAAGGGAAACATATAATCTAAATTTTAAATATGCCAGTATTCATTTACTTCTTTTCTAAGAAAAAAAAGATGATCAGGTGTAGGAAAATTTTCTTAATTATACTAAATCTTGTTTTACCTTTTTTACCCTACCCTTAGCTCATCACAAAAAATCTAAGAAATTTCCCCTTCTAGAGAGCTATTGTACTGCATGGTAATTGATAATAATATATTGTCTACTTAAAAACTACTAAGAGTAGACCTTAAATGTTCTCACTACACACAACACAACACATGCACACGCATGCACGTGCACACACACACACACACACAAACACGATAGATATGTTAATTAGTTTGGTGTAATCATCATTTTTACAATGCATACATATATAAAAACTAGGCTGTACACTGTAAATATATAGTATTTTTATTTGTCTATTATACTCCAATAAAGCTGAGAAAAAGGAAACCTCTCTAAAAATGTTCAAAACACAAATTACTTTGTTATTCTTATCTCTGTAAACCTTCACTCAAATAACTAAAGAAAAAACCTTCCATGTTTGTATTGAATTAATTAAAATTCTGTTTCCTCCAGGTGAGTGTTTCTATGGCTGGTTAGAACCTTTGTTGGCCAGAATAGCTGAGAACTACACTGCTGTTGTGAGTCCAGATATTGCATCGATAGATCTGAACACGTTTGAATTCAACAAACCTTCTCCTTATGGAAGTAACCACAACCGTGGAAATTTTGACTGGGGTCTTTCATTTGGCTGGGAATCACTTCCTGATCATGAGAAGCAAAGAAGGAAAGATGAAACCTATCCGATTAAGTAAGCTGATTGCTCTCAAAGTCTTATATTTGCACCACAAACCATACACTGAATATGTATGCACTCTACAGCAGTTGCCTCCGAGGTAATCATGCTAACAAAACCAAAAAACACACAGGTTCTATAGAGAGAGATAATATAAAAATCATTTATTTACACACTTACACATGATGTTGCTGAGTGAGAAGTAGAATTAAGTGAACTCTTATTTTGTCTTCCTCATAAGTCATTATGTAAGAGTCTTAAAGCATGGTTAGGAGAGGACATTCAATTTTCCTCTGCTGGGAGAGGACACAAAGTAATTTTTCCCCAAAAAAATATTTGACTTTGAAGACAGCATTTTTAGTTTTTATTAATCTATTTAAAAGCTTAGAAATTGTGATATGAGTTTAATTTGTGAATTTGATTCTGCTGTTCTTAAAATATGCTGTTTTATCTTGTTTTGTTTCTATAACAAAGATTGATAATGGATTATTTTTCAGAACACCCACTTTTGCAGGAGGCCTTTTTTCCATATCAAAAGAATATTTCGAGTATATTGGAAGTTATGATGAAGAAATGGAAATCTGGGGAGGTGAAAACATAGAAATGTCTTTCAGAGTAAGTTTGTGGAGATTAAATACAGCACACACATTAAACAATGAAACATACTGTGTTCTAATTAGCTAGTACAGATTATTACAGATGTGTGCGTTCTACTTTTTTGTGTTTTCTAATATTTAATTGCTGGAAATTTTAGAATATTTCCTTTTAAAGTGTAACTTAATATATTTATTCATTGTTGTCAATGTAGCAAGAAGAATCAGTTAAACTCCTGTGTCCAGGCAATAACACCAATTAATACACTTGTAGCTACTGAATTCCAGCCAAGATAAATATAATTAAATCTAGTACTTCAGGAAATTAGTTGATTATCAAGGGAGTCAGAATGGAAAAACATTTGTGTATAATTTTAAAGGACATTGAACTTAACTGTTTGTATTAAATGAGCTGGTTTGTTTTTTGTTTTTTTTCTTTAGATAACTGTTACTATGAAAAACAAAACAAAGGCTCTGGATAGGCTCCACATGTGCCTTATTTATTTGATTTTATGAGTTTCATTTTCTGCAATAACTTTCATTCATTTTTCATCTCTTAGGCTGGAATGTAGTGAAAAAAGAACTGAACTAGGAGTTAGAAGATTTAAGTTTTGGCTCTGGCTCCATCACATGCTGGCAGTGATGATCTTAGCCAAGTTTGAACTGCTTACAGGCGGGGGTCTTGTTTTATTCATTTCAGTATTTCCAACCCCTAGCACATGATGAGTCTTAAGCACAGTTTGTTGAAATGAGCATATCACTGAGTTTTCTCATTTGTTTAAAAAAGGAAAAAAAAAGGAAAAGAGGATGTGATCACTTACCCTAATACTAGCACATACTATTAAACATGACTTCTTTTTGGATTTTTTACTTGGTGATCATTTATGGGAGAACCAATTATTAATATATTTAAGTGAAAAGGTATTGATTTCATGACCTGCCTTTATATTTAGAATTAATACAAATACTTTTTTGACACTTTCTAAATAGGCATGAATTTTTTATAATGATCTTCACAAATGACCTTATAAATTTAATTAGATACTCATACTTTGGTAATAATGGCTATTTGGATTGTTTTCTTGATTACAAAATTGGATATGCAAAAGATAGATAGAGTCTGGGTCCACCCACACCCAGAGTTCTAGTTCATGTCTTGGAAGAGAAACCCTGGTTTAAGGGAAATGATCATGTAAGTTGTTTAAGATGGAAGTCAAATGCACAAGAGCCTTTGGTTTTTTATGCATATTAAAGAACTTGCATAACTGTTTGCAAAACAAGAAAGTTTAAAATTCACTTTTAAGAAAAATCTAAAATCACTATTTAGTTAACTTTCTGAAAATGTGTTTTTGATATCTTTAGTGTTTATGCCATTTAGGAAAATCATGCTTTAAATTTAAGAACTTAAGTTAAACTGGCTGGGGACAAAGACAATTTGTGAAATTGTAATAAATCTCTTCTCCATATTGTGTTTTTATTAATTTTAATTTAAAAAGTAATAATTAAAGGTGAACTTAAAAGCAACACTTTTATTCTTCTGAAATACTGTAAATTTAAACAAATATCATTAATTATCAGGTATGGCAATGTGGTGGGCAGTTGGAGATTATGCCTTGCTCTGTTGTTGGACATGTTTTTCGCAGCAAAAGTCCTCATACCTTTCCAAAAGGCACTCAGGTGATTGCTCGCAACCAAGTTCGCCTTGCAGAAGTCTGGATGGATGAATACAAGGAAATATTTTATAGGAGAAACACAGATGCAGCAAAAATTGTTAAACAAGTAAGTTGGAGTTAAATAATTAAATTACAATAAAAATCTATACCAAGTTTGCCTATTCTTTTCGTTATTTGAGTCAACTTAAGTACAAAACATTAAAAAAATTATTTTTGAAACTAGGTTTTTATTTTTAATTCTTAAAATATATAACATAAATTCCAATCTTCTCAATTTTTAAGGAAAAACTAAGTAAACTGCTTTAAAAAATTCAGACATTCTACTTGGTGATATCCTTTTTAATATAAAAGATATTTTGTTTTTGTAACTGTCATGGTTCACTGTTTTACTCAAAGAAAATAAGATTAAGTAGAATTGGTTTTTACTGGTTTTAGGAGATGTGATCAACACCTAAATAAATGTTCTAAGCGGCTTTTTTGAACTGGAGATAGAGACAAGAGAACCCACCAGGAGTGTCAGGCTTTTTTTCAAGTCCTAGTTCAACTACTCACCTTGGCAAAGCCCTTTTGAGAATGTAAAATGGGGATGATACTTCATAGAGTGGCTGCCAAGTGACTGAACATGGAATGTATGTTCAACATGTTTCTCTCTCCTTCCTTGTCTTGAGAGATGAAGTACATGTCCTGCCTCTCTTTCAGAGTAGCTGTGAAATAAGGAAGTGATAAATGCTGACAAATGTTTGATGCTCTTGTTATTAACCTGCTATAAATAGATTCTGATCTGCAGAATCGGAACACCTAATACATTAGAACTGAGTTCCAATAGTCTTAATATTGATGTGGTAAATTAACTAGACAGTTTAAGAACTTGCTTCAATGGATAGTACTCATCTCTTTGTTGGAAACAGTGCTACTACGGGGGAGGAATATTTATTGGGACTCAAGGGAATCAACATTTTTGCTGTCCTGGCAAAGAAAGATCTGGTTATCTCTTTCCACCTTTTTTTTTTTTTTTGGTCTCCAGTATCAATCTCCCTGTTAGGATGCAGTCTCCTAGCACTACTGATTTAGATCGCTATCCTTTTACCCAGGTAACAAAAACAATGGGCAGTTTGTGTATTGCAACAGTGTAGTACTTGGTCAAGCTGGCAAGTGGGAGCTACATGAAGTTTATGCTCTGCTTGTTACCTACAAAGGGGCAAGTGAGTCAGCAAATACCTGTTTTTACCAAGAGCTCACAGATCTACCTGGTAAAATGTATAAGCTAGTCAGAAGTCCTTAAGAGTCATGCTTTTTGTAACTTCAAGACACTGAAGTTATAAAATATTTCCTTTAGTTGAACTGATAAGCTGGAGTATTTGCTTTTTTGTGCATTTAGGTATTAAATATAAATTTTCTCTAAAGCTTTGCCTGTAGACCACTTTTTCAGTTATAATTCTTTAAAAAAAAATGTTTTCTTAGTCCCTTAAAATAAGGGGGAAAATGCATTTAATTCAAACATTGCAATTTCTACTTGTTTTTTGGTGGTGGCTTTTTGTGACTGAGAAGAGAGATAAATTGCATTATATATTGGCTCCATTTATCCATCTTTGCTTTCTCACACCTCAATTTACAGATCACTTTTGGTATAAAATTGGGACCAATTATGTATACTTTCACTACTGTTTCTTAGTCCACAGCATTCTACTAGAGATCTTTGTCCTTATAGGGGAGGTTTGTGGCACAAGTAAGGAACAAAATAGCAACATTTTATTCCTTTAATCAGCACTGTCCTGGTACTTTGTTCTCTTTAAAGTCAGAAATGAACAGGCAAGCATACTTGTTACTTAAATGAATCATGAATGCTATTAAATTGAATTTTGAATTTTGCCCCAGATTTTTTTATATACCTAAATATAAACACAAGTAGTAGCATGTTAGGAATCTTATCGGTGCTAGTTTTAAATAAGTATTCCTTTCACTTTTAATTTTTCTCCAGAAATCATTTGGTGATCTTTCAAAAAGATTTGAAATAAAACACCGCCTTCAATGTAAAAATTTTACATGGTATCTGAACAATATCTATCCAGAAGTGTATGTGCCAGACCTTAATCCTGTTATATCTGGATATGTGAGTATTTTCCCATTCCTTTTTTACTCGATATACTCCATGTCACTAACACTTATGTGGTTCAGGCAAAATTGCTGAAATAGTTTCTGGCTTATTGCTTTTGAGATTTTACATTATGATTATTAACATTACTTCCTGAAACTATTTGAAAAAATATATATAAACCATATAGACTGAAAAACTTTTTTATAACTTGAAATTTTCTCTTTAGATCAAAAGCATCGGTCAGCCTCTATGTCTGGATGTTGGAGAAAATAATCAAGGAGGCAAACCATTAATTTTGTATACATGTCATGGACTTGGGGGAAACCAGGTAAGCGCTATGTTCAAAATCCTTCTCTTTTAGCACTTAGAAACACTGGTGATAAGTTGTGTATTTTTCAAAAGTGCTAAATCAACTTTATACTCAGACAAACTGGTGTGTGTGAAATGTCTTTAGACCAAGTTTAGCAATTAATATTGATGTGAAAGTTTTGTTTTGTTTTTTGGTGGCATTGTTTTTTGTTGTTGTTGTTTGTTTTGGTTTTCACTCTGGCTCTGGAAACAATTTGAAATAGCTTTCCTAAAAGAAAATGAGAAAATAAGCCGGGCTCGGTGGCTCAGCCTGTAATCCCGCGCCTTTGGGAGGCTGAGGTTAGTGGATTGCCTGAGCCCATGGGTTCGAGACCCGCCTGGGCAGCAAGACCTCATCTCTACAATAAATCAAAAATC